>NW_009916212.1:284-20269 GCF_000696875.1 Nestor notabilis | reverse complement strand
TTCAGCAGAATAAAAATAGCAGAATAAAATTATTGAGTAGTGTTCTGCAGATGGAACGTATGTATGAGGAGCTTTCATTAATCTCCAACATGACTTGCACAGTCAGCAGCTGGGCCCTCAGAAACTGTGGTTTTAGGATGGCTTTCTAAATCCAGCTGGTACTGGGATACTCTGAAGTCTGCTTACCTTGACCAAAGTAGATTGGCTGGACATTGAGCAAATCTGGATGGGAAAAAGCCATGTTTTGGTTCTAGTATTTTATCATTCAAATTCTCCTTGGAACTGCATCAGTGAATGCAGCTCCTTCACATTTGGAGTGTGAATCTGGAAACACAGGCATGTTAGAAGCTGTAGTGGTACACTGCCATACCCAACAGCTGTTTTCACCCAGGAAGCAGAACTCGTTTTCAAGGTCAGAGTAGACAGTGATAGAGTTTGAACTCTGGTAAGTCATAGACCAAAGAGTTTCACCGACATACCACAGCTCTTAACTGAGACCTACGAATTTGTGTTACAAAAAATAATTTATAGTGGGTGAATGTAACTTCCCAGGAAAGAATTTGCTCTCAACTTGAAGACATCAAGCAAAGAATAGTCCACAGCTTCCCTTTGCTTCAGAGGTTAATCACCCTCCCCATTAAAAGGTAGCTGACAGCTACCGTTAGGGAGCTCAGTTCAGAGATTTTTATCCTCTGATTTTTGGGAACAGTTGCTTTCATTCACTTTAAAGTACCTGAGCAAGGGTAACGGGAGATAGTTATTCCCAAAATATAACATAAGCAGTTCACTAGTAAAAATGCCACTGAAAACTGCTATATTTCTCTAATTACTTTAATAAAGAGACAAGATTTTGAGTATTAAAATAGTATTTTCATGCTTTAACAGAAGACATGTTTCTGAGAAACATAATGCATGTTTTACGCTCACCTTTGTGAGATGACTTCTGGCCTTCTTTTTCTCACCATTCCTTTGCTCTCCTTCAGACTGTATTTTTGCAGCCAATTAGCATTTTATTTTCTGGCCATACTCATAACCTGCCAAGATCCCTTTCAATTAGTCCTCTGTTGTGACAGGTATTGTGACATTGGCTGGCTGATGAACAGGAGGCTTTCCAGATTATAACAAGAAATCTTCACCAAGAAACCAAACAGCCCACCAGCTTTCCTGGATGCAGGTCTGGACTCCCATGGTGTCTGGTTCCCATAGGCAGTGCTCCCAGACCTGAGGTCCACCCAGGGTATGGTGTGGTTCCACATCGGGTGCCTGACCTGCTGAGCCTCCACATTTGCTCAGCTTGGGTCAAAACAGGAGCATGGTGGAGGGACACAGCTAGCCCCAGCAAGGGACCATGGCAGCACCAAGTACCTAGCCATGCAGTGGTGCTCCTGAGGAAGCTCTAGAACTGCGGCTGTTCTGCAGGACAAGAAAGCACCTCCCAGTTCCTGGTCCCAGCTGTTTCTCCTACCCTCAGGTCAACTTCACATCAAAATGAGATCCAGCCAGACATCACCAGTTTTCCTGTCCCTTTCTCCCCAGCTGCACCACTTCCTGGGCATAGCAGCCATCACTCACTCTGATCGCTTTTAATCTGGACATCTGGGGACCATGATGCAATACAGGCTACAGCGACCACTACAAGTCTACACATGGCCTGAAAATATCAGATACCTGTCTCAGGAGTAGCCCACCCAAAAGCTACCCTGTCTTGCATCCAGCAAACCTCACTGGTCTTTCTGATCATCCATTTCAGACTGACTGTATTTCTCAGAAAACTCTGTTCTGCTGGAAGATTCAGAATCTTTAGTTATGACTCATCTCCATCAACTCCTGACAGCTTGATCTTGTATCACATGTGAAAGCGGGCAGTCCAGGTGAAGGGACCTCTATGCTCACCCCAGTTCCACACCACTCTACACATTGCTTCGCCCCCTTGTCAATGATACAGCATCTCTCCCCAGTGCAAACTGAACTCCTTTTGCTTCCCACTCGGCCTGGATCGAAACTCAGCAAGGGGTTCCATCCTAGAGCCGGGTGGGGTGGAAGCTGGGCACTGTGGAAGTAACAGGCAGGGGGAAGTGATAGGGAGGGATGCAGCTATCATCCCTGACCAAAAACCATAAAGCAGAAATCACTAAATTCTTGCAGAGTACCTGAAATCAAAGACATTGCATCATATGCATTACAAGAAAAAGAAGCAGGGAAAGACCACCATGAAAAATAAATAAATAGCATTAATCCTGCCTAATGAAAAGATGTAGAAAGGCCCACTGCTTACTCCGGTGACTAATCAGAGAGGTGAACTAATTGAAACAAAAGGTGAAGAACTGCATGGCTATGAGCACAAAATCAACAAATGTATGATGAGAGAACACTGAATCAGCATTTTCCCACTTCTTCAGCTGCCTTTGTGTGTGATGTTTCCTGTATTTCTGTACTGGTATTCCAACACAGTTGGATCTTCATAAATCCCTCCATAGCTACTTGTCAACATAACTTGCTGCTGCTGCTTCTACTTTTGCTAGCTGCCTGGATACAGAAAAGGCACACCAGTCTTGCTTCACTGCTCGCGGGTGTATCATTTATGCATCTTCTTGCTGCATGGGGCAGGCCCTGCTACGACTTGTTGGTGGTAATAAGATATAATTGCTTTGCAGATGTACTGGAAGCAGCAATGTGAAAAATATGTAATTTGCCCCATCCCTGGCAGTGTTCAAGGCCAGGCTGTGCAGGACTTCGAGCAACCTGCTCTAGTGGAAGGTGCCCCTGCCCATGGCAGGGGGGGTGGAACTGGATGATCTTTAAGGTCCCTTCCAACCCAAATCACTCCATGTTTCTATGTTATAACTAAAATCCTGTGCAGGCACAGATTACAATGATGATATAGCCAACCACCGGTACTTCCAGGGAACGGTCCTTCCGGCAGGTATTAACATGCAGCATCTTATAGAATCTAACCCAAGATCAGTATAGCAGCCTTACAGACTTAGTCATGGAAAATAAATAAAAGACTTTTTATTAAATGTCTTCAATACTTTTCATAGTAGCAGGAAGCAAGCATTAAGGATTTAATAGCTTCTTTTGTCAGTGGACTCATTCCTTCCCACACACATGCGCGCCCGCTCTGCCCACTGAATTTGAAAGCCCTGTATTCTTCTTTGTGCAGCTAGTTTAGTTTTATTCATCTTCTGAAGAACCCACCTAAATCTTGGGGGTGGGAAAGTAGGTGGTAAGGGCATAGGTGACAAAGGAATAGCAGCGAGCTGAATTACGCTCTGAACTGTGACTATCTAGCTCAATAGGTGAAGCTTGATGGGTCTGATACATTCATGAGAACATTTTCTTAAAATACCAAATGTCTTAAATTCTATGCAGATTGTAAAACAGACATTTGAATACCTTTACCTTAAATGAGCAGTGATGTAGGGTATAAGAATATTCCATCTACCTGCAGACAATTTTTCCTTTCTCCTCTGAGCATTAAGAAACATTAGCTCTCAAAACTTTTATCCATCTTTCTAATGTCCACCATGCAGTCTAAACCATCAGTTTTAAGAAATTGAGATGCTATTTCCAGGAAAATCTGTGGCTGCCCCGTCCCTGGCAGTGTTCAAGGCCAGGTTGGATGTGGCTCAGAACAACCTGGTCTAATGGAAGGTGTCCCTCCCTGTGGCAGTGGAATTGGTCTTTAAGGTCCTTTCCAACCCAAACCGTTCTGTGACTCCATGAAAACTCACAGGCACAGTTTGCCAACCACAAACATACAGCAGACAGCCCAGAAGTATTGTCAGATCTCAATATAATCTTCTCAGGTAATTTATAATACATGCAACACATTTATAAGCCCCTTAAATACATTCAATGAATGGAATAAGCACATTATGGCCATTTGTGGCACAGGTATACTTCATGCATTCTGTGTCATCTTCTTTCAAACAAGCTCATCTTTGGTCTTTGCTGAGACTTGAAGTCTGACACCTGAAACAAGTGTCAGTTAATGCTAGTGAGCTGGACTCTGAATTTCAGCATTTCTGGTAGGCCACTGAATATACCCCTAAGTAAGACAAACATGCTTACCAGCCTAGGCTGGATTTGGTCCAGTAACCCAAAAAATGAAAAGCTGTAGTCTTTGCGAGAACACTAAATTGCTATCTTGCTTCTGCTGTTACAAAGCAATGCAAATCCCTTAAAATAACCTTACAGAATGAGAAAATGGCACCACACTAAGTGTATCATGGGAAAAACGGCTTTGTGCTTGCCCTGTATCCTTCATTAAACAAATTCAAGGAAGGAAAGTATTTCAAGAATGTCTTCCTAAGAGGAGCACCAAGTGGTTTCAGTTAAGACAGGAAGTACAGACAAGCCCACTTCCACATCGGTGTTTTAGCCAGAGTGAAAGCATACCATGAACTTGAGTTTCAGCTCCACATCAAGGCTCAGAGACGTGATGCAAAAGCGAATTTTTAAAGGCTTCACAGATTGTATTCTTACAACTACATTTCAACCTCACTGAGCATGTTCTGGGCATCCGCTGCCTCAAACTGAATTGTGCATAAACCCACCCTCTGTACGGCTGGTGAACATACTGGCAAGTAAGTAATTGGAGGCCATGAAAGAAAGAATGCATCCCTGTTACACTTCACTGATCACAAACAAACAGATAAATAAAACTACACAAGTTTGCACCCACTAAATTCATCTCCTGTAGTCATCAGTGAAATAATATCCTTCCCATTCTCCTCCTGCTAAACAATTAAGTTCTTCACCATCTGTTTTAAAGCAGTGGGTAATTCTGCTGCGTTCAGGCTCCCTTCTTCCCAGGGCTCAGGCTTTCTGCTCTGACCGACCTGGCTCCCTGCAGCCTGCCCCCCAGGCCTCCCCACACACCCTCCTCTGGCTCATGGGATGTCCCCAGCACTAACACTTCTATCACTTCTATGCTTTTGGAGAGCTACATCTGTTACAGCTGGGTTTTTTTTTTTTTGCCAGGGAAGACTCTAGCAGCTTTACGGCATGAAAACTTGTTTATTTACAGGTTCAGTGCTACCAACCTCTCTCCATTCCCCGCCTGCCTCTCCATCATATGGACTTGGGACCCACCATGAAGCAAGGAACAGTTTTCTGCATCACGACCTGAGGTGGCATCCCCAACACACCTTTCACATCAGAGCTGCCGTACCACCCACCTGCAGACATCATTCTCTGCTGGGTCTGTGTAGGCTAGTCTCAGGATCTTAATCAAAGAGCCAGCAAGGCATTATCAGGATGCCCTGATACCTTTCTCTGCAGCTATGCTGGGGAATGACTCATAGCAGAAAGCTCATATTTTTACACCAATGAGTAAATTTGTACAGGATGAGAAAATCTTTCAGATTTACCACGAGTGCTATAACCTCAAATGCTTTCCTGAACACTTCAATTTCTGGAGAAAGAAGAATATAATAAATAAATAAAAATCTCAGTTTTAATTCAAAAGCTCCCAGCCAAAACCATTGGGGAAAACTGCTTCAAAATATCACAGCTGCAAACCACTTTAAAACAAATATACGCCATATGCACAGGCACAAAGTGAATCCAAACCAGCTATTCTGAAAACAACTGAAGTCAGCTTTATTTCTGAGAGTCAATACTCTCTACTCCTAAATTCTTGGAGTTGTCAAACCCTCACAGATTACATCTGCATGAGATCCTTTTAGAACAGTCGATCATACAGCTCAAGTTTCTCCAAGCCCAGAGCTATAAACTGGAGCTACAGGAAGCACTGCATAGAACTTAATTGCTGTGACTTCAAGATGCACCTAAAAATAGGCTACTTTGCTAACCTGGGAATTCTGTCTCTAACAGCCACTTGTCCTCCCTTACTAATTGCTGTTAGTCAGAAAAGTCAAAAATACGTATCACGTGTTATGCAAAGCTAAAGGTTAGCTATTCTGCGAGAGCCACCCAGCAAGATCAGTCCTCGCCTTTGCCTAGGAGGATTCACAGCGCTACACCACGACTGCAATTAAAAAGGGAAGCGCCTCCATTTTAAGGATTTCTTTATCAAAATCTATAGTATGCATCAGTTAATAACGGATGAAACCCTGTTTTTTCTTATGCTAAGTGGTGTTATACTGCTATTCTGAATGTGGGTTACCATGGTAATCAGCAGAATCTGGAATGAATTTGTTTTGTCATAATTGCTGCATAATTTTGTGCAAACAGCTAAATACTATCTTACTATTTCTACCAGATCGACTCAGTAGCTGGAGCTTTCATGAAGCTCATGATTTAATGAACGAGCCATCACAAAATCTGACGAATTAAAGCAATTATAATTATTTAGAACAACTGAGCCTGAGTACTGCAAGCGTGTAGGAGTGTTTATTAGTGTTTTCATGACTCAAAACAATTCCATCTTTAGAGCATCTTCAAGATTTTCCCTGTGCTCTACGGCATCAGGGGAGAAAGCAGAGAGATCTGCACATCAGCGTACCAAGTTTGGGGCTCCAAGAAGACAAAAATGAAGGACCAGCGAGCTCCAAGATCACTCCCCAGCCTGCCCAGTTCTACCAGTTTAGGACACAGAGAGCAGATAACCCTACCCCACATTCCGAGGAGACGCTGGAAATGCTACGGGCTGCCCTAAAATGTGCAAACACACACAAGTGGAAAGCACCTATCAACTGGGCTCATGAATTCCCAATCAAATAACCTGTTAGTGAAGGGACTAGTTGGTGCCCAAAGCAACAAGTTACTGAATTTGAGCCACCACATTGAGACTTCAAGGCTGTGATATAACCTTAGGATTAGATTTTTGTATTTAATTATAAATCTATGCAGTCATCATGCAGAAGACATCAGGAGACCTTTTCCTCTGCTAGTTTCTATGTGTATGGCATTTTTTAAATTCTTAATTTTAAATCCATGGATTTAAAAAATAAAAAATAAACCCTCCAAAAACACCTGGTCAGGAGTTGCTAGATAGACACGGAAAAATCTCAGGGTGGGGGAAGCTGTGATTCAGACACAGCAATGTGCTCTTACCTCGGCTTCCAGGGTGAAAATAAGGCTGTGACCCTTCCCCACAGAAATATCAAGCACACCATGGTGGGAATAACCTCCTTTTCCCTATTAAAGAGTTTTTGGTACAGCACATCCAGGGATGGGCCTGCAGGCTACTGGGTAAAGTACGCCTCTTATTGTACTATCTGTAGCAGATTTATCACAATTTTGTATTGCCAGTGAGTAGAAACAGGGTCGTTTGCATTAGCAGATCTGGCTGCCTTTTACCAGTTTTAGTTTTTACAATTTAATCTGGAAGAAAAGCCAAAAGCTTACAGCTCTTTTTTTTTTCTTTTTTTTAAAAAACCCAAACATTTTTGCATAACCCCAAATCTCAGCAGTGCCACCATACATTACAGCTCTCTACTGCATTGCCCGGTAGGTATTTATGTATCTAAGCACATCAGCATATCACATTGCCGTTAAGCTAAACAAACAAGGCAAAACAAGTGCTGCATTCCAGCCCCTGGCTTTTATGAGCTTCAAACGCAGAGGTTTAATGGTAAATTAGGTGTGTATTTGTGTTCTGATAGCATGTAATTTTCTTCTTCTGAAAGTGTGTGCTGTAATTCCCATCCTTTACTCTCAGGACAAATATTTCTATGAAACTGTGTCAGCCAGCACCAACGCACTCCGTGCAGACACTGTAAGGTGGCAAAAAGAAATCAATGAGCACTTCTGAGTAAACCCCATCAAAATAAGCTAATGGTTGTTTGTGGTGCTAGCACAAAAACAAAACCCAAATGCTTGGACATACACACAGAGGAGTACAAACCAAAAGATTGTTCACCAGTTCCCATTCGTCAGTGGTTGAAGCATTGCAGGTTTTTGCAAGTGAGGCTTTATGAGGTTCTGCCTGAAGACAGCTGCTGATACAGATGTCAGCTGTCTGAAACACGGTGCTAGCATTCCCTGGGCAGAGCATTAGGAGTTGGACTCTTTGGCCACAAACAAGTGGTGACAGACAATGCAGAGACGGGCTGCAAGAAGCCTTTGGCATGAAGACAAGGACGTTATATTTGTGTGGGACTGAGAGACACGCACAGGAACTCTGTGTGTCAGCAAAGTCCTAAACGTGGAACTGAACAAGCAAATTTTATTGCATGCCCAAAGAATGCTAATTCATCACAGAAAACATTTTTTTAATACATATCCCCTTCAGAGAACACATTTCAAAGAGTGTATAGCACCGATGTTTATTTGCCTTTTCAGCTTTTAAAATGTCATTATTCAACCAGAGGGATTTTTGGTTGGTTTTAATCTTAGTTTTTGGGTTTGCCCAATAACTATGGGAAGACAACAGAGAGTGCAGATGAGAAATGGCAGTAAAAAAAACCAACAACAAAATCAAATCTGTTTCTGTCTGGGAGATACATGACTGTTGTCAGAATTGGGCTCCTTACCTGCTTGCATGTAATGAGGATCGGCTTTTCCAGGCACCTAGAAAACACACACACAACCTACGCAATGATCTGTTGTGAATAATGAGTAATTAGGAAGAAAATGCTCTTTCCAGGAAAAAGACTTAATATGGAGAATAAAGAAGAGTAGAAGAGTCCACCTGAGTGGCCTAAGAAACTTCTCCATTTGTGTACTAATATGGGGTTTCTATCCAACAGCCCAACACACAAGCAGGAGGAACTGAGTTCAGGATGACAGCAGGCAAGGGGAAGAGGTCTAGCCGAGTGCCCAGCTGAGGCAAAGATGCTACTGTCTTTTACAGTTTCCATCATCAGTCCAAGATGTCTCATTAAAAACATCTTGACTTTTTTATACAACATCAATCCTTGATATATCACTAGTCCTTACATACCATAACTGCACACATTAGTCATTTGCATGCATTTATTGACAGCTGCTAAAAAAGCAAAATCCTTGTCACTGGGATCCTCATTACAGTTGTGAGATAGAAACTGAGTCAGAAGAGAAAGGCGGCAGCTGCAGTATTGTTATTTGTAAGTTATAAGAGCTGGGAAGCTCTGTGTGCGGAGATCCAGAGCCCGGCATGGCAAAGGCCAAACCATTTCTCACATGGAAAGATGTAAATGCCCATAAAGCAGCAGTTTTGAAGGCTGATAGAGTTTTTTAATTATTTTAGGGTTTTTGCAGCTCAGATCACACAGCCACAGAGCGTTGCGAATCCTGCCCAGAAATTACGATCAATTCCCCTTTTATGGCTTAATGGTACGGAAAATATTCCATTTAAGAAGATAACAAATGTTTTATAATCATGAATGTTCACTTTGTCTCATGCATCCTGCAAGCTGAACACCTTCCACAGAAGTGGCCCCCAACATAAGAAGGACGTGGAGCTGTTGGAGTGAGTCCAAAGGAGGCCACAGAGATGCTCCAAGGGCTGCAGCACCTCTCCTAAGGAGACAGGCTGAGAGAGCTGGGCTTGTTTACCCTGGAGAAGAGAAGGCTCCGGGGAGACCTTAGAGCAGCTTCCAGTGTCTAAAGGGGCTGATAAGAAAGGTGGAGAGGGACTCTTGACAAGGGCGGGTAGTGACAGGACAAGGGGGAATGGCTTTAAACTGATGGAGGGGAGATCTAAGATAGGATATTGTGAAGAAGTTCTTCCCTGTGAGGGTGATGAGGCGCTGGCACAGGCTGCCCAGAGAAGCTGTGGCTGCCCCATCCCTGGCAGTGTTCAAGGCCAGGCTGGATGGGACTTGGAGCCTGGTCTAGTGGAAGGCACCTATTGGAAGGGGGTTGGAACTAGATGGTCCTTCAGGTCCCTTCCAACCCAAACCATTCTAGGACCATCCAAGTGTAAACTCAAAGCAGGAGTGAGAAGTTGTATCTTTCCTACCTGGGCTACAAAAATCAGACACTCCTGGAAGCAGCACTCCTTACAGCTCCAGTAACTCCTCTCCCCTGAAATAACCTCAGCATTTTACCAGACACCCAGCACTGCAAGTTACTCCCCAGAAATCAGCAGGAGCAACTCTTTGGAAATTATGATACTGGGTTTGTGATGTTTGTGCCTAAGCCAAGCTTTTTGCTGAAGATTTTGAAAAATATAAAGACTACATTTTAACTACAATAAGGCCATAGACTTGAGGACTTGGTGCTCAGGGATTATACTATCACGGCAAGCCTTAAAGTAACAGCCCCACCTTGTGGCTTTTATCAGAACTGCAGGTTTTTAGCCCACCCAGAAGCACTGCTCATGCTATTGAGTAACTGCACCTGACACATTTTCCTGCATGCAGTTCTGTCAAAAAAGTATTTTTATATGCCTTTATCTGAGATTATGAAGAAATGGGAATTGTGTGTTTGATAAGCGATGAAACACCTTTCAGTAAATCAAGAGGATCTTCATCTTAACATTATCATGAGAAGATAAGAGTGCAGAGAACCCCAGCTATCTGTCCTGTACCCTGGTGACTGACACAATTACTCTTAGTACTATATTGACATTTACCTATCAGAAACTGTGCTCACCAGATAAGCCAGCTTTGACAGGTTAATCTGATCTGGAACATGAAGAAAGAATTTTGTGAAAAGAAGCTTTTAAAATGCACAGTAATTAATGAATTTCTATGGCTCAGAGGTCTGAAACTTACCTGAAACACTGCTCCTATTTGTTTCGAGGATCAGATACTTAATTCCCATGAAATTCAGTGTTGTCTATCTTTACAAAATATCTCAACTGATGGCATTAGGGTGGAAGGACTACAAAACACGCAAGACAGTATTAATACAAGCTAACAGCCTGGTGAGACCATTTGCAGCGTAGGGTCTGGAACTGATCTACTGCTGACAGCAGCCAGCTTCAGCCAGTCTTCCGACTTCTGCTGCCACACAAGATAAAAATCAGCAACAACAACAAAAAAAAAGCATTTCTGAAGCCTAAACCAGAATTTGATGTTTTAGACAACAGCCCATCTGTTTGTGCTGAACTCCTGTGTTAGATCTGAATAACGAATGACTGAGGATCATGACCACAGCAATAGCCGGTTGCATGGTATGACACAGTAGCATCTTCCCCGAGTCTTCACACTACGGTTCTGCCTCTACAGCCCAAATGTCCTAGCTCCCATTACAGGGAAGACACAGGATTTATTTCTGTCATTTTGGAAGATTATTATTACCACTGGCTCTTACCAGAAAAGCAAGGTCATTAGTGTCTGCCCCCTTTACGCAAAGAAGACTTAATGGTCTGCTTGCACTCCAGGAGCTGATTCCTGCAGGCAGATACCTCCTGTATTCACAGCTGGGCACAGACGGATCTGACTCAGATCAGTCACAGCAAAGATAATCCATCAAGAGGATGGGCAAAACAGCAAGGACTGTGGCATCTAGTAAGTTGCACACCTTGTAACAGAGCATATGGCACTGGCCACAGCAGCCTGAGCACATACCCACACCACGCAGGTAACCTTGTCGACTGAGTGATGTACAGTAGACACCCGATTGAAGACAATAACCGAGAGTATAGGGAGTGACATGGTCTATTAGAAATGTCGAAGATGCGTAAAGAGAAGCTGGACTTGCAAACTTTCCAAGCCCCGCTGCTGGATCAGCTGGATGACACTGGATTTCAGGTCAAGTAACAACAGTAATTATGCTACCACTATAAAGAAACACCAATGGCAAATGCAGCACCAAGACAAGCATGCCAAGGCAAAGCTAGGGACCTTGGTCCTGGAAGGTGCAGTATCAAAGCCAGGTGGAGCAGCCACTGCCATCAGTGCACTCTGACTCTGGAGGTACGCCAGCCCCTCGGACACTGGCAATCTCCAATGCCACCCAGGGCACAGAAGCACCATGGCAAGTTCGGGAGTCAGACCCATGAGGGAGCAGCCAAACCCCTTGGGAGCCACTATTTAAGGAGCAGCAGCATTTGAGCCTTGCTCTCATTGTTGTGTGAATACACAGCCTTCTCACTACGTGGCTTCTCCCTAAAGATGGCCACAAATTTCCAATAACGTTTAAAAACTTCGGGGTGGTTTGGTTTTTGGTTTTTTTTTTTTTTTTTTTTTTTTTTTGGTGTTTTTTTTTTTCCCCATTGCACAGCATTTTGTTTCCATAGGAATAATGCAAGTTTGTTCAGGCCTAGTAAGTTGGGGGTTAGGTACAAAGCAAAAGTTGCATTTCAGGTACAAAGGATTTTTCCTCCCACAAAACAGTAACACAGCAGTAACAGCAGAACTAATCAACGGGCACAGTCCTGAAAGGGGATACCAAAGAGCTAGTTAGCATCTGTACAGTGCATTTTGTTTTGTGATTGTATTAAGTAAGTGTTCTAATAATAGAACTGAATGAGAAAAAAAAACAAACATGGCTTGAAACTGCTGCGTACAGCAATGTTTTCCATTTCTAAAAGCCATATGTAGCTGAACTTCAAAAACCCATGGAATTAATGCTGTAAATTAATACAATGCATTCTCACTGCTTGTTAGCGGTTAGATTAGCATACTTCCAGGGCCTGAACATAAGTGCTTCTGTATTTGACAAAGACTATGCTGGATGTGGATGTGGAATGGCAATGGCTGGCACCCCGTGAGTGGCCATGCCCCCTCAACTCCTGCTTGCTGCACAAAGGCAGTGCATCGCCAGCCAGGAGCAGACACTTGCTGCATCCCAGCACCTTCCCTCCAACCACACGGTCAAGCAAGACAAGAACAAAACCACATGAACAGCAAGGAGCACGGAATACTCAAGCCTGGAACTGCCCAAACAGCCTAGCCTGGGGGGCATGGTGAGTGGAAGCTGCAAGTGGAGAGCAGTGAAACAACTACCTTTTAGGTAGTTGGAAAAGACAATTTTCACCCAAGGATACTAGTAAAATTGGCTGAAGGGCTCTCTGAATTGCTACAGGTTGACTTTTTTCTTTTTAAAAAAGTCTTTAAATATTGAGGAATTTTCTAAGGACTAGAAGAAAGGCAGCATTATGTAAAGGTATAAACAAGGGTAATTCCCAAAATGGACTAAGGAGAGATGTTGCAGCCATAGGGCAATGCAAGTCCAGAGCACATTCACCTCTTCCCAATGCATGGAGTGCTCTCCTCATACTCTGAACCTTTGCCTTGCCTTTCACAGATCATGCATGCCTGGAGTCCCAACAGACCTCCCCATAACTTCACTTTTTTAGCACTCTCTTCATTAATGATGGTCCTACATCTTCTTTTTGTACTCAACACAGGTTGTGACATGAGCATCAAGCACAGGGGGGATGCAATTTCCAAGTATGTATTTTTGTATGAGCAGGCGAAAGGTCTATATGCCCTCAAGAAGCAATATGTGCCTATGCAAGACTGGAGACAAACTCCAAAACACAGCAACACTGAGTAGGGAGACTTGGGGAGTAAAAGGCTGAATAAGCAGCTCCACAGCACTGGGAAAAGCAGCCCCTGGGGGCCTGAACACAATTGAAACAACAACAACAATGACAACAAACAAAAAAGGAGCATCAAACAGCCACTGGGAGACATGACAAGACATGACATGACATGACATGACATGACATGACATGACCTTGCTTAGGCCATCGCTGAGGTCATTCCTGGAAACCGCTGTGTCCTATGAGCACCCAGGATTTGGCTCCATCCCAAAGCCAGGAATTGTAGCCAAGTACTTGACAGTCTGTGAAAAGATTTCTCTCCTGCTGGTTTGCCCGCTCCCTTTTTGATCTACTTCGTTTTAATTTGGTTTTTTTCCCCCACAGCATCCTGTGGCAAGGAGTTCCACTTCTGAAAGACAGTGCTGAACAACTCCAGAAGATAATTATTCTCACCGACTAGAGAAATGTTTCATTATCCATCCACATGGAACCCTTAAAAGTCAAGCTGCAAGACCTAGCACCGGTTTTATCATACAGACCATCAACTGGAGAGTTTATCAGCCTACTGCTACCTAGAAGACTAGACTATATGAAAACTACTTTTTCTAATCACATCGCTTTTAAAATATGACTGGCCAGCTGATGTCGTATGTCATTCCCCTGGGCAAATCCTATTTCATTTTTCTGTTGGGAACTAAATTGGTTTTGGTGCCATTCCCACAAATGTTTTTTCTTCATTTATCAAAACACAGACATGCAGGGGCAGCAAACTTCAATTTACGGACTATGGCAGGCAAAGGAAAAAAATCTGTTTATTAGCTCATGCAGTCCTGCTTGCTTTGCACATGAAAGACCCTCACTGATTTCAGGAAGAGCAGGACAGAGGCAAGAAAATAAGCAATCACTGTTTGCTTAGACACATCAAAGGAAGATAAATACTTGTGCTTAAAAAATAACATGAAACAGGGAAAAAACCACAGAAAAGTCTTCAAGAACGCGCACAGGAGATCAACTATAAATAGCCTAGGCAGGCCCCTAACATACAACAATAAATTATACCGAGTACCTCTCTTTAGCATCTTGAAATTGCTTTTTCAGCATCCATGACAAAATCAAAATGGTCTTCCATGACTGCCCTCACCTTCCTCACCACTAAAGCCTCTTCTCCCTCACATCTCTGCTCCTCCACTCCAGCCGAAGCCTCCTGCCACCCTCTCTCCCAGGCTTGCCTACGCTGGTCTACCCACACCTTTATTATAATGAAAATCACACTTGTCTTTGACTTGTTCTTTCCATAACATTCTGTATCCTCGTAGCAAGCCGATTTTAGGTCCAAAGCTGTTCCTTCTTCTCATGTTCCAAACAACTGTTCCTCACCTTCCAAATTCTCCTCAAAGCACTTTTCTTCTCGAAGCCCTTCCAAAATTGCTTCTTGCTGGTTGGTGCTCTTACCACTGCTGTCTTGTAGAGGGAGCTCTGGCTTTGCAACTGCTCCCGAGGTGAAGTTCAGACAAGAGCCCTACTAGGACTATATGCAGCATTTCTCTAACCACCCCCAAGCTTCACTAGCTTATAGCCAAATAAATATTATATTTATTATTTATTATATTACACCAAGCACATACATAACAGGGTGGACAGCTGCTCTCTTTGTGAATTGTTTGCAACACAAGAGCAGGCTGCATCTTCATAAGCACATATTTATTCACATATATTCCTTACTACAACAGCCAATGGATCTCCTCAGAGATCTCCAAAGCGTAAGATGTAAACTCTCACGTGGGAGGGCTCCGGGAGAAGCAGTTAATTTAGGAGTCCCTTTTCAAAACAGGGTCTTCAAAGAACAGGTCTGTTGTAAGGAAAATTATCTGGAACTGCACGTTCAGCAAAAGTTTATAGATGATCTAAAAACGAAGGTGGGGCAAAAGGGAGATACTTGAGTCAATGTATGTACTGTAGAAATTTAGGGCATGATTCATTAGCCAAAAAATTCTGAACACCCTCTGTAGCTATTTTCAAGGAGGTACATGCATAATCTATGTGGAACAAGAGTGGGCTGCGATTTCCCCCACACTGCTTCTGCATAAATTACACCGGCTTGTAATTCATCACACTTCTGTTTTTCCTGCATCTAAGTGGTAACTTCTCATTTAACAATCCCAGAAAACAGAGTCATCTGCAAAAAGGAAGGTGAAGTATTTATAGGTGAAAGAATTGCAAGTTTGACACATGCGTGTGGTCCAGAGAGCTGGGAAAGGTACTGCTTTCTGGTGAGAGGTTGGCTGTATGATGACTTTTCACTTATTTCATTTTCAGTGATGACAGTTAACAATAGAATACGGAAGCCTTTCTGAATCACCAGCACTAATCTCAGAGAGGACCCAAAGCATAAGATTATGCAGAAGTTTAAAATATTAAATGTAAGCTGCTCAATTACTTGTTAATGGTCTAAAGCAGAAAAATCATTAAGTGCATTAAATGAATAAATAAAACACCTTTGCTTCAAACCGGAATAAAACCTACATGAATCTGATACACACAATAAAATCTCCATTATGAGCAATTACCCCGTTGACTGAATGGAGTGCAAAATGCACAGGTGTTGCCTTGTAGTACAAGCAGCACGGCCTCTGTCAAGTCCACTAAGCAAAGACGGAAAGAGAATTAACCATGTTCCAGTCGTTCAATAAAAAGCCTGCAAATGGATAGGCACTAACAAGAAATACAAAGCTTGCATCAAGATATACACTAAGTACATCAGTAATACATTTGTACCACCACATCTAACGAGAGGACAGTGCATTAGAAGTGAATGGAAACAGATGAGGATAAAGGAGGAACATTTCATAGCAGGGACACACTGTTTGCGTGTTACTCTTTGCACTGTTCAGACAACAAAATGAGCCTCTGTAACAGTTATTTCAGAATTTACAATGAAAAACAAGTTCATTATAAGAATCCTAAGAAGGAGGCCCTGGATATTCAGTCAAACAGATGGGTGTGCTCTGCTCAGCAATGCTTGCATCATATTTTTACTTTTCTTTTTTTTTTTTTTTTATAATGTACTTTTGGGCTCTGAAAATTGTCTGTTTGACAGCAAATGCTGTCTACCTCCTGACTACTGAATATGGCTAAGAATAAAGCAACCTCTTCTACTTAGTCTCTTCTCCTTGAGGTTGGTGTTTGGAAGCTCAACATTAAGATTGGGAATTTATGCTTTTACTTAAAGAAAAAAGAAGAAAAAATTAAACAGAGATTAAAAAATTGCAAAAAAAAAAAAAAAAAGGTGATACAAAGACCAACAGCTGTTTTTCTGTCTTTTGTCTCCTTCTGTGTCTTACCATCCTGCTATGCAGCCTACTGCAAGTCACACAGCTCACCCCTGGGTTCTTCATGCCAGGACAGTCTATGGCTGGAACAGGCCAGGACTCTAGGATCACTGCAATAATTTTGTAGGAGTTCTTCCATCTTCATTTTGTTTCATAACGTCTCTTTCTGTGGTAAATAAGGATCTTACTCATGGCTGAGTGGTGACTTCCCCTGAAGAGCTGAAGTCCATATGCAAATCCTCAATGCTGGGAGAGCAGCAGCACCTAATCCTCTGGGGTGTCACTCCCAGAGACAAATGTTTATGTTAATTTTACATTGAACAAGGAATGTGTCACAAGGCAAAGACCTTGAAGCAAAATCAAATTACCATCTTCATATGAGAAGAAGGAGACTTCTGCTGAAACCAACACCTTGCACAGCTAGTCAACATGGAACCACAGCCAAGAAGGGTCAGACCTCAAAGGACCGCAAGGCATTTTTGTCAAGCCTAAAGAGCCTCACAGGGAATCATTGTATGAGCGCCTGAGAAGGTAAGCTTGAAATAAAGGCACATATTGTTTGGAGAGGGTTGGTTTTGCTAAGGCTTTTGGGCCAAATAAACTTTGCTTTCTGAAGGTTTGGTCCCTGGGTAAACTTGACAGTTACCACTGAGACAGAACCACATGTGCTGAAGTCAGGACTGCCAGGAAAAATCTCGGTGCCTTGCAGAAGCCTTACAAACTACCTCCCAGGCCTGGAAAAATACCTCATTAAAAATGAGAGTGGCAGAGGTTTAACATTAAGAGTGCCCTTAAGGCCATCACATGGCAGAGAGGCATCAGATGATTTTGGCCTTCCTGCTTTCTCCTTGTTGCCAGTACTTCCACCAGTCTTCTCCCTAACTCTATACAGAGAAAGAAAAAGAAAAGGGACAAAAAAAAAAAGAAGAGAAAGAAAAAAAAGGGGTGAAAACAGAGGAACCTGCCACAGTACCAGCTAGCATGGCTAGGACACATCTAACTGTCCCCTGAAAGAAAGGAGAAAATGTTCCTTCCAGAATACTTACGAATAGGGGTGAATAAAGTCATAGAAGACAACAGTTACTCAACAGTTACACAGTCATTAAGCTGCTACTAACATTTTTTATTCATGTATTCTGTGTCCTGCAAACCAGCTAGAAACACATTCTGCCTCTTCTTTCTTAGTCCCCCCCTTTCATACTTCCTTCTCGCCTTTTTCTCTGCCCATGGTTTTTGTTGGGTTTTTGAGGTTTGGGGGTTTTGTTTTGGTTTTGGTTTTTAACTGCTTCTCTCTTCACTTGGCTAACTTGATGGCTGACATCCTGATCACTGGGCAGCTCTCATTAGCTGGGGAGCAAGTGTCACAACATGCTGAGTCCAATGTCAGTTTTAAAAAAGAAATACAAGATGTGACTTACAGAATGTGAGATAAAAAAGAATAACAACATTCCCAGAAAAAAGGCAAACAAAAAAATCCCACATACGGTGCTTAGTTAAATTTAAGCAGTTACTTAAGTAAAAATTTGTGATTTCCCCTCTTTCTACTCTTTTTGACTTCTACAAAACTGGGTAACAAGGCAGCTGCTGAAATTCAGTGTAGAGGAATGAGAGACACACAGGGTGAGAAAGGAGACAGACAAGCCAAGGCCAGTGACCAGAAGTTTTCAGAATAGAACAAGAATGCCAGCAGGGGAGTTGGAAGAGGACAGAGAAGAAAAACAGAGCCTTGAGCTGCAGGAGGCAGCACAAGAGCACTGTGAGTGGAAAGCCATGGAAGGACAGCAACTCCATGATGGGAGGCGGAACAATGCAGAAAAGGAATATTAGTTAAAAAAAGGGTGACTGGGGCAGGAAGGAAAGGATCACACAAAGCTGGCACGTGGTGATGCCTATATACCCGCACCTCCAGTATCTCACTTCCAAACCTGCTCAATCCTCCCCTCATTTCACAAATACCCTTCTTACCCTCCATTCAACCCATGCTCTAACTAAGGTGCTGGCTCTACCATATCCTCTTCTTTCACCTTTCCGATGCCTTTTTAACCCTTTCTCATTCTTCATTTCTCTGTGTCTCCAACTTGACCTTTTTCTCTGAGGAAGTAGGTTACACTCAGCAGTCCTGAATTCCCTCTTCTTCTATCACAGTCTGCAGAAACGTGGAGGCAAGCTTCATTACTGCTGCCACCCAGCAGTGCTGCCACCAGCTCTCCCGTCTAACACCCTCAGGTCACAAATGTCATATATCCACAGCCAGTGTGTTGGAGCAGGTCCCGTTATTGCCTGTGTGATGGAGGTTTTCTCCCCAGGATGCCAACATGCGGGGAGGGGAGAGAGGGAGATGAAGATGCTCCTAATGGCCCGAAAGATCGAAGACAAAACAGGAGCAGAATATTTAAGCCATAATTGCTACCAGGCACTTTGAAGATTAATGACTGGGTGGATGTTTAATATATGACCCAACAGATCATTAAGCCCTAAGAAATGCCTAATGCCAAGGTAATTTTTATCACTTTAAGATGAATAAAAGAGAGGGCGGTGGGGACAGACCAGCTTATGAAATGTCTCCTAATGGGAAAATCAGTTTCAATTGCTAAGAAGAGATCAGTCAGGAACAAATGCTCCTCCAGGCACAGCAGATCAGGCAAACCAGTCTATAGTAAGAACTGAGTTTGGATGAGCTTTCCTTTCAGTCCTCCACATTTTCGGTATTTAAGAAGAAACCATCCCTTTTGTGGCTCAGTGTCTATGACCAGTGCTGCGCTGCTGGCTGGCCATGGAGAGCCTGTCACTGGAAGGGCTCAGGAGTATCTGACTTGTCATATTAACCAGGGAAGGCAGAGGGAAAGGATCTCCATTTCTAAGTATAACCACTTCTGCATTATTTGTAGACACGTCCTGCATTTCTAAATGTGATCGCAAAAACTGCCATAACACACATAGAAGCTTTAGGAGAACTTGCAGATGAATTTCAGCAGAATTTTGTTTCAGCTAATTCCTAGTACAAAACTTCCACTCACGAACTTCAGGGTACATAGTGCCATAGCCACAAAAGGCTCCAAAAACACTTCACAAGAATTGGAGTAGAACATTTATGTGTGACGTATTGTCACCAACAAGGTCTTGTACAGGACAAGGTACCACTGAACCCATAGGATACGAAGTGAAGAATAAATCTCACCACAAGAATTTGGGCAAGCAAAATCCAAATCAAAGATATAATTTGGTTGGAAAATCATGAAGTAATCTACCTTTCTCTTTGTAAAGAGACATGCACCACAGAACCGCTTGGCGAGTAGTGTCACCTCCTCTTTCAGCACACAGGTAAG
>NW_009916212.1:0-253 GCF_000696875.1 Nestor notabilis | reverse complement strand
AAGGGAAGGTCCCCTAAAAAGTCTCCCCTGCCAATGGTAATTCAGGCATAAGCTTGGTTTTAGTTCACAAGAGCCAATGTGTTCCCATCCAAGGAGTAGCACGAGAGCAGCTCTTCATGGAAAGCAGAAGAAATAAAACCAAAGTGCCACATGAAGCACAGTAAGCAATACTGGGAATGCCCCTAAAGCACCACAAAGATGCATTTTCTTCATGAAATGCTAATAATAATAAATAATAATAAATAAATAAAAA
>NW_009916211.1:0-12409 GCF_000696875.1 Nestor notabilis | reverse complement strand
GGCGCTGACCCACAGCCCGCCCTCAGGCCTGCCGCGGCCCCGCTGTGTTCGTATTGGTGCTGGTTACAGGCGCTGTTGGTGCTCGCAGGTCCTGCTTGGGCCTGGGCCTAGCTGAACGTGGTCGAAGCCTGTCAGGCGCTTCTAACTAGGGCGTTTGGTTTTAGTGCTGATTAGTTTAATGTTTCCTGATTACTTTTAGCTTGTTGTTTTGGTGCTGGAAGCAGAGTGGTAGGACAAGGGGAAATGATCTTAAGCTGCGCCAGGAGGGGTTTAGATGGAGATTAGGAACAATTCCTTCCCCAAAGCGTGCTCAGGCATTGGAACAGGCTGCCCAGGGCAGCGCTGGAGTCACCGTCCCTGCAAGTGTTCACACACCGTGTTGAAGAGGCTTCAGTGCCAGGGGTCAGTGGTAGCCTTGGCAGTGCTAGAGTAAAGGCTGGACTTGCTGATATTAAAGAGTCTTTTCTAATCTAGTTGATTCTATGAATATAGCAGTCTACTGTTGCTTAGTTATTCAGAATCAACTGAAAGCTAATAATTACTGATACGTATCTTTTGCATTTATAGGAAAGCAATTTTAAAGCTGAATACAGCTGTAATGCACATCTGTTTGATGAAGAAGGCATCACATTTTCGTAGTCCCACTGCAAAATTAGCTGGATTGAAAAGTAAGTGTCGTCATTGTATGTTTCTAAGTTAATGTTGAGTTGTTCTCTAGTATGTTAATGTTCAGGGGGAGGCTGATTTGTTTTGTTTTTTCCTGTTTGTTTTTTAACTGTGTAGTGATACATAAATTACAGAATGTGAGTAAACCCCGTATCTTTTATTTAAGGTAAGAAGAAAGATGACAGAAAAAGCAAGTGCAGATGATTTTCAAGTTCAGGATTTTCTGAAGAAGAAGAAGAAGAAAAAGAGAAAACACAAAGAATATGATAAGGAACATGAAAATGATGAAAGAGAAAGCATACAGAATGCAGAGCTTAGCTCTGCTTCTCTACCTCTGCTTGAAGATCAAGCAGCACAGAGTGGTGAAGGCTGTAAAAAGAAGGAAAGAAAAAAGAAGCAGGAGGAACAACAGTCTTTGTTAGATAATTCTTGTGTAGAACTGGAGCAGGACATTAGTAATGAAACTGGAGTGGATGCTTCCCAAAAGAAAAAGAAGAAAAAGAAGCGGAAGCATAATGATAATATGGATGAGGAAAGTAATGCTGTAACTTGTATTGCAGTAAATCAGGGTAGCTGTGATATTTGTCATGGGAGTGATGCTGATTACATTTATTTAAAACCTTCTGTGAAGAAAAACAGAAAGGAAAAATTACCCGAAGAGGGTGAGGTACATGAGCTGCCTGAATCTGTTTATTCAGAACCATCTGTAAAGAAGAAGAAGAAAAACAGAAAGGAAAAATTACCTGAAGAGGATGAGGTACATGAGCTGCCTGAATCTGTTTATTCAGAACCATCTGTAAAGAAGAAGAAGAAAAACAGAAAGGAAAAATTACCTGAAGAGGATGAGGTACATGAGCTGCCTGAATCTGTTTATTCAGAACCATCTGTAAAGAAGAAGAAGAAAAACAGAAAGGAAAAATTACCTGAAGAGGATGAGGTACATGAGCTGCCTGAATCTGTTTATTTAGAACCACCTGTGAAGAAGAAGAAGAAGAAAAAAAGAAAGGAAAAATTACCTGAAGAGAGTGAGGTACATGAGCTGCCTGAATCTGTTTGTTTAGAACCACCTGTGAAGAAGAAGAAAAACAGAAAGGAAAACTTACCTGACGAGGGTGAGGTACATGAGCTGCCTGAATCTGTTTATTTAGAACTGCCTGTGAAGAAGAAGAAGAAGAAAAGAAAGGAAAAATTACCTGAAGAGGATGAGGTACATGAGCTGCCTGAATCTGTTTATTTAGAACTACCTGTAACGAAGAAAAGAAAGGAAAGATTACCTGAAGAGGATGAGGTACATGAGCTGCCTGAATCTGTTTATTTAGAACTACCTGTAACGAAGAAAAGAAAGGAAAGATTACCTGAAGAGGATGAGGTACATGAGCTGCCTGAATCTGTTTATTTAGAACTACCTGTAACGAAGAAAAGAAAGGAAAGATTACCTGAAGAGGATGAGGTACATGAGCTGCCTGAATCTGTTTATTTAGAACTACCTGTAACGAAGAAAAGAAAGGAAAGATTACCTGAAGAGGATGAGGTACATGAGCTGCCTGAATCTGTTTATTTAGAACTACCTGTAACGAAGAAAAGAAAGGAAAGATTACCTGAAGAGGATGAGGTACATGAGCTGCCTGAATCTGTTTATTTAGAACTACCTGTAACGAAGAAAAGAAAGGAAAGATTACCTGAAGAGGATGAGGTACATGAGCTGCCTGAATCTGTTTATTTAGAACTACCTGTAACGAAGAAAAGAAAGGAAAGATTACCTGAAGAGGATGAGGTACATGAGCTGCCTGAATCTGTTTATTTAGAACTACCTGTAAAGAAGAAGAAGAAGAAGAAGAAAAGAAAGGAAAGATTACCTGAAGAGGATGAGGTACATGAGCTGCCTGAATCTGTTTATTTAGAACCACCTGTAAAGAAGAAGAAAAAAAGAAAGGAAAAATTACCTGACGAGGGTGAGGTACATGAGCTGCCTACCTCAGAAACACAAGACAAAAATGGCAGTAAAAGATCTGAAAAGAAGAAAACATGCAGCAGTACCTTAGATACACAAGAAGCAGCAGATATAACAGTTGACCAGTCACTGTTGTCACCTGAAGAGCAAAACAGGCAAGGGGAAGGCACAGAGCTGCCGTCAGCTACAGAAACGGATGGTGTAGCGTCGCCCGGGCAATGGCATGAGAATGGTGAATGCGATGCTTCTGCTGCCAGGAGTGAAGATTCTATGGATGTACCTGCTAATTTTTCTAAGATGACTAAAGCAGCTAATCAGCCTCCTAAAACCCCTCCAGTGCGCTCTAAGAAAATCAAAAGCAAAGCCTTTATCACAGACGAAAGCTCTTCAGATTCTGATGTAAAGTATGTTTAGGTTTTGTTTCTGTTCATTTTTTTTACAACCCCCTCCCCCATGTTTCTATCACATTATTTGGGTCCCAGATTTTTCTTCAGTCTGTTCTGTATGAATTCTTAAAAACATTTCCAAAACCCTTTACAATATGTTGTGTTTTTACAGAGACCTACTTTAAGAGTGTCGTTATAACTGCAGAAGGTAGATTTAGGTTAGCTGTATGGAAGATGTTCTTCCCTGTGAGGGTGCTGAGGTGCTGGCACAGGATGCCCAGAGAAGCTGTGGCTGGCCCACCCCTCGCCGGCTTCAAGGCCAGGTTGGGCACAAGGTCTTAAAACACGGGGTGTGGGGATCAGCGTGCTCTGGTGGAGGTGCCCCCTGCCTGTGGCAGCGGGTTGGAACTGGAAGAGCTTTAAGGTCCCTTCCAACCCAAACCACAGACAAGCTCTTGGTGCTTTTGGAGTGTGTGGAACCCACAATTAGACTACTGATAAGAGACAGAGAAGTTCTGTGTTGCCAGTGGTAGCAAGAGAGACTATTTCTTCTGTATGTCCGTATGTGAGAGTTTTGTGGGAAAGGTGCAATTTTCAAAGCTTCAAGCTCTTTGAGTATTGTAACTGTAGAAATCTGATAATAAATTATGTCTGTGTTAGATGGGAAATACAAAGGGGTGGATGGTGTGAAGCATTTCGGGTTCTTTAATAAACATGTTCATTCTTGTAATGGTAGAGATACTGACAAAATCTCTGTTTTTGAGGTCTAGTGGTATATTTTATGTTCTTTCTTCTTTTTATTTATATCAGGACACCAGAACCCTCAGCATCAGATAGAATGAAGAACCAGAATAGTACCTTTACTGAAACAGTAACCACAGATAAGGGTGTGGATGATGAAGTGGATGATGAAGACGACTACCTGAGCTCTACCATGTCTTCATTCATGGATTTGGATACTGCAAAACGGGAACTGGAAGAGTTTATTCCTCATGTGAGGACTATATCGGATAGTTCAGTCATGAAGATGGCTGGAAGAGACCTAGTAAGGTTTAAACAGTTTAAAAAACAAGGTGAGCTCTCTAAAATATTGTAGCTGTGTGAAAGGACTGTGCAGGCGTGCTAATGCTTTGACAGAGGGAACATAGTTTTTGTACCGTGTCTGTCACATCATAGAGTCTGGTTTGCTTCATTCTAACAGGCACATCTGTTTCTCTGCTTTGTAGCATCAACTTCCTCATTACTGAATTACAGTCCAAAGTATATGTGTAAATTCCCTGCTCTCACCTCTTGTTTGGTCTCTTTCAGTATTCTTCTTTAACCTTTTGAATTTGTTGATCTTTTGTTATATTTGTTAAACCCTGAAATGTACTAGAGATGGTACTTGAAGTTTGCTTTTTTTGTTTAATCAAACTTTCTGTACATTTTAGGTATGGCTGTCAAGTTTGGCAGATTTTCCCAGAAGGAGAATGATCAAATCCGGAAAAATATTGAAGAGTTCTTAAAGATTACTGGAATAGACAGTGCTGAGAAACTCCTGTTTACCTCGAGGTATCCAGAAGAGAAAAAAACTATCAGTCGCTTAAAAGTAGAATATCTTTTTTGTGAAAAACTTTGTAAGTATTTAAGTTCCTTCTACAAATGGCTGGATGTTACATTCCACAACCTGGTGATAGCACAGTGTATTTTCCAAATTAATTTTTTATTGAAAAGGACTAATGTTGCTAAATTTGGCAAAAAAGGAGCGTGCTGCTGAGATTGCTGTACAGATTATCAACTACACATACTGTTCCTGCTATCTTTTCTTGGGTTTGCAGAGTTTAGAGATTAAAATACCATCATGGCCAGCAGCACTTACAGACTTCCAAATTTGCCTTTGGGCTTTGTGGCTTAAAGTGCATTATTTGCTAGGCTATAGTTAAGCATAGTGACTTATTAATGGCAGGTGTTATTGAGGCCTGTGTGAGACTGTTGAATGTTCTTAGAGCACATAAAGAGATGGCAGGTTTAGGACTCAGTGAGTGATGGCAGAAACAGAAAGAAATTAGGTCTCTCTATTAGTGGGAGTAAACAATATGTTAGTTAAACTTAACTGCATGTGGATCAAATGTATAGCCAGTCCATACAATTTGTACTTGGGTTTGTGCTTGAGAGTTTAAAAGTTCAATTTTCAATATTCACCTGCAGGTGTGCAGGCATGTACACAATTATTTACCATCACTCAGCATTCAGAGTCTTGCCACGGTCATAACAATTACATCTTTGAAACTCCTCAGGAGCTTCTGTTCAGACCATTCCCTGTGCAGTTACTGGAGTGTTGTAGAGTACATTATCTTGACTGGAGAGAATCTGTCATTGGTAGCATGGTCATGAAAATGTCTGTTGTTGGGGTTTGGTTTTGTTTAGTTTTGGCTTTTTTTGAAAGTGGCCTCACCTGTGTGAGAAATGTTACTTAAGTGAATCATTTTACTTCCTAGCTGAGGGCATACCACGACCCTGGAGGCTGATATATTATCGAGCAAGGAAGATCTTTGACCCAAATAATTATAAAGGGAGGTGAGTAATTTGCAGGAGATTTTGAATGCTAATATCAGTCTCTGAGGTTTCTTTGTCCACTAAAAATGGATATAAATGAAGGTAACCTCTCCCATTTGTGCCACTGTGTCGTAATTGACAGTTCATTTTTCTAAGTAGTCCTTATCAATTCCTCTGTTATAAAGTGTGACATGAAATGGCATAGTGATGAGTAACATTGAAACATCTGTAAAGATTACAGCTCTAGATACTGGAATGGTTTGAATCTGCAGCTGAAGCTTTGCCACTTTCCTCATCTAGGTACACTAAGGAAGAAACAGAAAATTTGAAGAAGTATTATGCTCTATATGGCAATGATTGGAAGAAGATTTCTGAGATGATGTCCCGTTCTAACCTCTCAGTTGCTATGAAATACTCTGAAATCAAGTCAGGTGTGTCATTTTCAGAAAAGCAATTCATTCTGTGTATTGCAACTGAGAAGTTATTTTAACTGCATGTTTTATGTGCCCTAAACTTTAGGGAAAAAAATCCCTAAAATGGATTTTTTTTTTTTTCTTACTAATTTTCCAAACCATTTTCTGCATTTGCAAATGGTAGGGATAAGAACAGTCTGATGGGAAAGAGAAAAGAAATGCAACAAATGCACCTCTTTATTAAATGGAACTGACATCTAAATACATGCTTTTGGGGGTAGGGTGGGAGGAATTTGGCATCAGTGCTGTTCTTTGGTGATTAGGCTGAGCTCCTCATTCAAATCTGGTGTGCAGAAGAGTTTCTAGGAAATGTGTTAAGAAGCTGGTCCTGTAAATAAGAATAGACATGGTCTAATGTGAGGTGTCCTTGCCCATGGCAGGGGGTTTGGAACTGGATGATCTTAAGGTCCTTTCCAACCCAAATCATTCTATGATTCTATAAAAGTGATCTTTTGCCTTTTTTCACTAATCATTTATGATAAATTATGCCTTAACCTTATTTTTCAATTTTAGCTGTTAATTATGGCCCTTGGTCAGAGGAAGAGATCCAGAAGTTAATGCGTGCAGTGGAGGAGGTGATTAGGAAAAGAATAGAAGTGGAAGATGGAAATTCTCTTTCCATATCGGAAAAGTCAAATAGAGATATCTTAGTTGACCGTGAGAAACTGTGCAAGAAATTACCATGGAGTCAGATTGAAACTAAAGTGGGAACTCGATATTGGAGACAATGTAAACAGAAATGGTAAGTCTTCATACTGAATTGAGATAGACAGTAAAATGTGTTCTGGGGAGTATTTATTCTGTCAAACTGTTTGTGACATGATGATTATTTGGTAAGATAGGAAATAAATAGGTGGTAGGCTACAGAAGAGGCGTCGTAAATGTGACTGAGACAGATAACTTTGTTAGCCACTGGTGAGTTTTGTTCTTGCTGCGACAGTGAAGCCTGATTTCTGCTGCTTTGTGGCAGCAGTAGCATCTTGAAGACACTTCCTTTTGATGCTTGGAATTTCTTCAAATGATAAAAACTTTTTTTTCCTCCCCTCTGTATTTTCATAGGACTACAATTTTAATAAACAAGATGAGCAAAGGGCAGCAGTTATGTAGGGGGACCAAAGGACTACAAGCCAAGATCAATCTCATTAAAAGGTATAGTTCAGAGGTACTGGAATATTTTTGTATTTCTTACTGTTCCGGTGTGTGTTTATGAAGGCTTGCAGGGTGCGAATGGCATGTCTGCAGTTCCGTACAGGTTTCACAACTGCTCTTTTTTAGAACAAAATACCCTGCGACTTATGACTGGGGAGTTGTGAGTGTAATTGAATTATTTCTTGAATTCTGCCTACAAACTACTTCTGTATTATATTCCTAGGTTGTATGAAATGAATGTGGAGGATCCTAATGATGTAAACTGGGAAGAACTCAGTGATGCTATTGGGTAAACCTTTTTTTTTTGGTCCTCTTTTCATTCACACAAAGGGTTGTTGAAGCAGACTGTCTTAAAATTCCATAAAGGAATCAAAGTTCTTAGACCTCTGCAACTATAGAAAACATCACTTAGCTTAGTAACATACCATTGTATATCCTTGCATAGCACTGAGCAATAAACCATGCCTATAAGCTCTGAAACCACGTATAACCACTTCAGGCAACCCTTCTTGTATTCCCAGCATATTTGTGCTTAGAACTGTTATATAGTCTGTGCTAAAGCCTTTGATAAAAGACTTTTCTGGGTGTTCATCCCTACATATTGGGGAAAAAGGGATAACTATAGGAATGTGTAATACAATATAATAGTTTCTTCCAAGCAAAGTTAAATGTTGAATATGAAATAACCAATGCTGTGAGTGCTGTACTTGCTCTACAGTGCTTTTAACGTTTTCCACGTACTTTCGGTTTCATTCACTCTCTCTTTTCACTAAACACATAACACATATGTATGATGGCATGGTTTGGCTTCTTACCTTCAAGAGGAATTGCTGTCCTGTAAAACTGTTTTAATTAGGATTTGAAATCTGTCCTTCCTATCTAAAGTTAAGATACTGTTTGACTGGCATCACTCTCATGAATGGGTAACTCGGTAACAACTAAACTTCGCAATAGTTCCTTGCACCACTAATTCTTTGAACTCTTCTCTTTTCAGAGATGTCCATAGAGCCTATGTTCGATCAAAATTTCGTAAGCTAAAAGTCAGCTGTGTCCCTTTATGGCAAAAAAAGACTTTTCCTGGTCAGTATCCCAGCTGTTTGTGTATATATGTATATACTCCTTAATGTTTTTGCTTGAATCTAAGAGGATACATATACTAGCTCAATTATTTCTTAGCTTTCCCCTAAGTAAATTGGCTGGTATCTCAGGCTTTGTATTTATTTTACTAAATGCCCTATTTTTCTTTTTTAATAACAGTTTACTTTCAATGACATCTTCATGCAGTGATTATGAACCTCTCCTTTTTGAGTTAAACCTTGGCTTTAAAGTTTCCTGACTGCTTTTTTTAGTTTCTCGTGTGTGTGTGTTGGAAGAGTGTATTTTTTTTGGTTCTTTTGCATTTAACACTGACAAAATAATTTCTGTTAGTGGGATCCTGCTTCCTAATGACATCCAATTCCTCTATAGATACAATTTAGACCACTTTTCTCTCTCTCTGTTTTTCTCCCCCAAAGAAATCGTTGATTATCTTTATAAAAACAAACTTCCGGAACTTGAAGAAAAGCTTGAAAAAGAGAAAGGGAAAAACCTTAGTCCTGACAACTCAAACTCAGCACCTGAGCAACAGAAGAAGGTTTTCCGACTCAGTGACATTTTTGACTCTGATGAAGAGAGTGATTAATTGACTGCGCTAAAGACAGTTCCTAGTGTACACATTGAACTGCAAAATGGATCTGGTTGAAAGTGGTTGGAAGCACAGACCAACAACTGCAGGTACACAGGATATCTAGTGATGAAGAAAGTAAAGATACACATGTCTGATTTTCTTGTTTCATATTGAAGACGGGTAAATACAGTTTTTGTGCCATCTTTTATTAGATTAAATTAAGTCTGGGTTTAGAAGACTGTATTTAAGCATTCAACTTTCTTTCTGAATGTCTCAGAACCAGTATTTTTCTAGTACTTTGTTTTCTGTGGAGTTGAAAGCTGCTGTTTAGCCTGTGTGCACGAGGTTGGTTTTCAGAACTTTAATAGTTTTTAAGTAATTTTTTGAAATACGGACTTTGATAAAAGGCTTTTGGTTTGCTTTTAAATCTCTGTAATAAACAAATCTTAAGACACCTGTTTTAATGCTAACAGCACAACTTTGAGGTTTTTTTTTTTTCTTTAACAGGTATCTTATTCTAAAAGTGGTTTTTATTCTTGATATAGGCTTACACTTTTATCAGCCCTTGTAGTGAAAAGGGACTTTTGTCCATTGCTATTCATAAAAGGTGATGTTGTTTCATGCGAACCAGAACAGTGCATTTAAAATGTTTTTGTTAATATTTGGAATACAGAGACAAAATAGTGAGTGTATATTTATGTATAGAGACATATATTTATTTTTATTGTGCCAAGGAGAGTTTCTGAATTTTAATAAGAAAATTGAGGGATAAGACGAGGTTGTACTCATGGCTTTGTATGATACTTCTAACTATCTGCCTAGAATCATCACTTGTGCATTGACTGAGTGAATGTAAAACAAACAACCCAAAAATCTTACTGTGCCTGTAAAGTATTTGTACGGTTTGTTTATATTTCCTATATGTTGTATTAAAAAGTAAGGCAGGAGGACTTGGTCTCTGGCATACTACTTGTGAGAATTTAATAACTATCATTGAAAATGCAGAACTTTCAATGGTGTGAAATAAAGGCCTTGTTAGAGGTTCTTCTGGTCTGTGACTTGTAGCAAAGGATGTTAATTGAGAACTTCCCATGTTTAACTGTGTCTGGCTTTAGTCTCTCTGAAGACACAAACCAGTGTGATTTTTGTGAGACAGGCAGGACACCCCAGGAGATCAGCCACTGGTGGAAGGGTAAGTTTTCCAGCCAGGAAATGAAATGGGGCTGGCGGGTCGGAAGGAAAGAAACATGTACCAGCTCCCTTGAACTTAAGTCTTTGACTTGCGTTTGTTGCCCTGCAGGTTTGAAGGTTAAAAGCTGAAGAACTAAGTGGTTTGTATTTATCAAGCTGTTTCTTTTCCTGGAAGATGGAGATCCTCCAAATCTTTTTGCATGGTCATATTGTTTGTAGAGTAGACCTCACAGAAATAAACGTCTACCTCTGTAACAAGATTTATTTTATCCTTCACTTTAAAGGGAAACTTGCAGATGAGTGGAATGCACCTCACTCAAAAGAGAGAAGCAGCAATGTATTTTATTGAGTTAAAATAATTTTACAAGAGTTCAATAAATTTGATGGACTTTTATAAAGTTTAACAGTGGGTCAGTAAGTTTGATGGCAAGGTTCACCTTATTAATCATGGAAGAAACAAAGGAAAATAGAGTTAGAATCAAGTTAGAATGATTCACAGACAGACTGGAGATGCAAAGGATAAGGAAGACCTTTCCATGGAGTCATGAGATTCAGAGTGGACCCCGTTGCTTTCTGAACTCCCGACGGGGCTTATGTGTGGCTGGATGCAATCTTAGTCTTGGACTTGGACAACAGTTTATGTTTAATACCATTATCTATGCAAAGTTTCTAATTAATATTGTAGCTATGTGGATTGGTAACATTTCATTAGTATTAATTCAGCATGCTGTCAGTCAAATGTGACTAAAGAATCTCTCCATCTCAGGCAAGGAAGGATCTCTTAGTCTCAGGTAAGGAATCTCAAACCTTGAGAGGTGTCCCTGCTCACAGGGAGAGTTTCCTGCTACACAGTCCAGCTCTAAGTCAGGGGGAGATCAAATGGGGCTTATCCTGATGATAATATTTTTAGGGTGAAGTTAGTGGGCTGCTTGTCAGAAGTATAGACAAGCTAGATGTCCATTTTAGCTCTGGTATCTTGTTCTGTACTTTGCTTATCTTGCAGTTTTGGGCTTCAAAACCACCTTTTGAAATGTATTTCCAGGGCACCTTCGTGTCCTAGTGTGTGTGGCAGAAGCTTCTCCCTTTGCCAGCATCTTAGAAAGATAGAGGGAGGCTGTTGTTGAATGTGGGTATTTGAATCTTAGTGAAAGCAGCACAGACTCCATGCAGGGGTTTAACAAAAACAGAGGCCACAGACTGATGAAGGAACTGACACTGACAAAGCTTTGAGTATCAGACTGCATTATAAATAAGAGCATGACAGATCCTTCAAGTCTAAAAAGCGCAGTGTCCCCCCTAAAACCTCAGGTGATTCAAGCAGATTTGTTGCTTCAACCATTTCCCTGGTGTGTTAATGGCCTGAATGGTGTTACAGAGGGAAAAAAAGCCCCAGCTGTGTGGCATTATGTCCTGGGTCCAGCTACAGCAGTCATTTTTTCTCCTTCTTAGTAGCTGGTGCAGTGCTGTGTTTCTTGACTTTCAGTCTGGGAACAACGCTGATAACACCGATGGTTTTAGTTGTTGCTAAGTAATGTTTACTCCAACCAAGGACTTTCTCAGTCTCATGCTCTGCCAGGGAGGAGGGGAAGCCGGGAGGAAGCAGAGACAGGACACCTGACCCAAACTGGCCAAAGGGGTATTCCATACCACAGCACGTCATGCCCAGTATAGAAACTGGGGGGAGTCACCCAGAAGGCCCAGATCAGGCTGGGTATCGGTCGGCGGGTGGTGAGCGGTTGTGTCCTCTCCCCTTGTTATTCCTCTTATCATTATTATTGGTAGCAGTAGTGGTTTGTATTATACCTTAGTTACTGGAGAGCTGTTATCTCAACTCGATTCTCCTCCTCATCCCTCCGGGAGCCGGGGGAGGAAGGAACTGGGGGGGTAGTGATCGAGTGGCTGCGTGGTTCCAAGTTGTCGGCTGGGCTTAAACCACGACATATTATCAAAGCCAGAGCCAGCCAGGTTCCAAGAACTGTGTTTGCAGCAGAGAAGCACTTCAAAGTTCAGGAGTGTTACGGTGGCAGCAGCTGAAGATCAAACAGGGCTTTGCCTTCTCCCCCTGCCTCTTCTGTAAAGTCGAACAAGAAGTTGAGGGAAGGCAAAAATACTCTGTTTGCTTCCCTGGAGCACCTCAGGGACAGCATCGCTGCTGCGCCTGGAGCATCAGTAAGTGATGGGGCAGGGACACAACCTGTCGAGCCAAGTGGCTTCATGGCAGCACCTTCTCCTGCCCCCTGAGTGGCAGGCAGAGCCGTGCTTGGCCGTGGCTTCCATTGCCTCAGAGCCTCTGAGGAAGCTTCTCTGAGGTGTTATCGCTTCAGCATGTCGGGGACTGCCCTGCGCTCGGCTCGGTCGCGGCTCTACAGCGGGATTTTAGCACCCCACTCCT
>NW_009916210.1:7036-7291 GCF_000696875.1 Nestor notabilis | reverse complement strand
ATGCTTGGGGTACCTGGTCTGGCCCAGGAGCTGTCTCCTGGCCTCCCACCACCCTTCTCCCCGCTGGTGGATGTCCCCACTGTGCTGCTGGGCCCGGGAGATCTCAGCCCACCCAGGGCTACCTGTCCTGGTAGGGGTGTCTGGGCTGGGGTCCCAATGGGGTGTTAGGGTGTAGGGCTTCAGCTCTTCTACCCCAAAGACCTGTCTCACCAATGAGGGTGAAACAGCAGAGCTGCTGTTCTGGGGCTGAGGCGC
>NW_009916210.1:6730-6973 GCF_000696875.1 Nestor notabilis | reverse complement strand
CTCCTTTTGCTCCTGCCAGAGGATACTCGAGGTCAGGCAAGGGCTGGTGGGTGCAGATCTGAGCATCTCACGGGAGTTTGACTTCCCCTGGGCAGGGAGGATCACTTGAGGTCCCTGCCCTGGGGTCCCTTTGAGTCCTGTGCCGTCCCGCTCCCGGTTCTCCTCCGTGTCTGGTGTGTCCCGTGCCGCCGTAGTGAGGATTTGGATGCGTTGCTGCAGGCTAGCTCCACGAGCAGCATAGGT
>NW_009916210.1:0-6643 GCF_000696875.1 Nestor notabilis | reverse complement strand
GAATCGGTGGATACTGCTCTGGTAGGCTGGCCCCGGGCAGCACTGGCTTGCTCTGTGCCTCCTGCCAGGAGCAGGATAGGGAGCTGAGGAGGAAAGGGGTGCACTCCCTGGTTCCCATTGCAGAGCTGATGGCCCTGGGTGGATGTGCAGATAGCAGGAGCAGAGCACTGCCTTCCCTGGCATCCTCGGCATCCGCACGTTTGCTGTGCCGGCACCCGGCATCAAGTGCACGCTCCCTGTAGCTGTTCTGAGCGCAGGCACAGCACTGGTGGGAGTTCGGCAGCTCCGGCTAAGGTGCCGGAGCGATGTGGGGAGCTGTCGTCCCGGCGTGGTGGGCACGGGCCTCTCCAGCAGCCCCCAGCAGCTGCCTTCTGCTGCCAGCCCACCCCTGGGAGCTGCGGGAATAGCCGTGGGGGCTGCAGCAGTGCCCTCAGCTTCCCACTCACCTAAGGGAAGGTGATGTGTGTGGTGAGGGGCTGCCTAGGGTCCCCAGGGTGGGCAAGGGGCAATGCTTCCACAGCAGCTGGGGATGGAGCCCCATGAGCACTGAGGTTTGGCTGCCACGGAGTGGAGTGATGCTGAGGGAGGTTTCCCTGTGGAGCGGCTGGGGGAGGTAGGGAAGGTGTGAAAGCACCAGTGCTAAGAATAACAGGGATGAACACAAGTGCTGGTGGGACCCCTGGCTGCGATGAGGGGTGCCCTCGCCACTGGGGGGCTGGGCACAGCTGTGGGTAGGTTTGAGGAGCTGGTCCTGTCTCCATCACCTGCACTGAGCTCTCCTTTCTCCTGCAGGGCAGTGGTGTTATGACTCACAGGACCCCCAGTGCGGTGAGTGGTGCCATGTGCAGGGATGGGGGTGTCGGGGCTGTGTGGGACTCAGACCCCTACGTCTCCCCACAGTGCCTGGCCGAGGGCACTGTGGGCAGCACCAGTGAGGCTGCAGTGGGGAGCATGGCTTGGAAAAGGGCAGATTCACCCATGTCACACCAAGGTGGGATTGCTTAGAGGAGCATCACTTTCAAGTGTGCTGATCCAGAGACTGGAGACATGTGCTTGAGCCCACGCCAGCCAGGTCAGGGTGCTCCCAGGGCAGCACCAGCCTCCCCTGTTTCACCTGCAGCAAATTAAATCACACATGTAAAACATGCCATTAGCAACCCCATCAAGGCATTGAGGGGGCCATGGGGCATAGGGGCATGGCTGGAGGAGGGATGGCTCTGTTTGGTCAGGCAGTAAGTAGGGGACGGGAAGCATGGCTAGGGGCACTTTGTCTAGAAGCAGGTAAATAGCTTGTAAAAGGTTAATTAAAGATCAACGAGCATTTAATCAGCTGTTACAGACCAACTGTTTTATAGCTCTTGGGTTTACATGCCTTGTGCCCAGCAGTTCATGCTCACCGGTCATGACTGATGTGCCATGGCAGCTGGGTTCTGCTTATCCCTGCCAGACCGGCGCTCCATGTTACCAGCAATCCGATGTCACCAGGCCAGTGGCGAGAGCAGATTTCAGCAGGGGAGCAGGGCTGGTGGGAAGTGGCTTGGGCAGCGTGGAGCCGGCCATGTGCCCGCAGCAGGGCTCTAGGGATCGGTCTCTTGATGAAGGCACCGGGTAATTTGTGGGGCCACCTGATAGCAGCATACTGGGGAGCTGGTGGGGTGGTGGCATGGCCAGGCTGCAGCTCCCAGGGTTTCCAGGCAAAAAGCTGCCTGGAGTAATGAGAGGAGAAGGGAAGGAGACAGGGCTGAGCCCAGGGGTACAGGAGGCAGGGGAGCATGTGTCTGTGATTTTGTCTGCCCTAGAGGAAGGTCAGTAAATGCAAGAGGTGCACCATAGGGTGCTGCTGGAGGAACGGCCCGTCCAGACCCTGGTTGTAGACAAAGGCTACCCAGCCATAATGTGCGCCACAGCAGAGCCAGCAGTGCCAAGGGGGGATGCCCTGATATGCCCCAGGACTGGGGGTGCCCTGGGAGGACAGGACTGCAGGTGTTGGGGGAGCTCCCATTCCCATTCCCTGGATGGGATGCAGCCCAGTGCCAACATCTCCACCCCAGCACATGTAGCTCGGGCTGCCCCAGGGCCACCAAGTGAAGGAGCAAGGTGTCAGGACAGCCACACTGAAGCAGTGACCAGCAGGGTGGCTGGCTATGTCCCATCCCACAGTCGTGGACCGCAACAAGTGTTCACTGCTGCAAGAAGAGAGGATGCTGGAGTGATGGGGACAGTGAGCCACACGTGTGGTGTGTGGTCTGGCCATGGTGACAGCCATGGTGACCTCTGCTCATGGCCCCCAGGCAGCACTCTGGGTTTGCAGTGGGTCCAGCTGGTTGCTGGCACTGGTAGTTCTTGCCGTGGTGACCCCCTACCCTGGGACCTGCTGATGGGGATCATGCAGTCACACTGGACCCCATGTGGAATTTGCCCCAGCATGAGCTGTGTGGCCAGGATGCGCCATCACCTGCTACAACTGGACAAGTGCAGGACACACAGGGTAAAATGTAAACGTGGTAAAACCCAAACCATGTGTCCTGCGAATGGGCCTCAACTCCTTCATTGCTACTCAGTGGCTCCTCTCTGTCCTTCCCTCACAGGTGCTCTGTGGGGTCCCTCTACATAGAGCAGTCCCCTGCCCAGCCCTGGTGTGAGCCCCAGCCCAGGGGCTGTGGTTGGCAGCCAGCGCAGCCCCACAGGGAGGGTTTGCTTGCAGAGATGGGCAGAAGGGGCTGGAGAAAGCCTGCCCTTCACCAGCAGTGTGCCAGGCTAAATGTAGCCCCCAGCCCCCTGAGGAAATCCTGCTGCATTATGGATGAGACTTTCAAAAAGCCCCTGCTCATCAATAGGGAGGAAGGCTGGCTGGGCAGGAGGGCAGCTCCCACGGGATGCAGGCAAGCATGGCGGGGCTGACAGGGACTCCAGGGCTGGCTGAAGACCCAGGTGCCCTGTGCTTTGGGGGCTGCCCGTGGTGCCCCTGCTCCTCCTCTGCAGGCCCCAGCCACTGGAAGGAGCTGAAAGCCACATGCGGTGGCAGCAAGCAGTCCCCTGTGAACATCGACAGGCGCCGGCTGCAGCGGGACCGGGGCCTCGGGGACATCCTCTTCGAAGGCTACGACCAGGCCCCCCCGGGCAAGTGGAGGTTGGCAAATGATGGGCACACAGGTATGAGCTGCATGGGGCATCCCTCCCTGTCCCAGCTCCCAGGCACTGTCCTGCCCCAGCGCAGTTCCAGTGCTGCTCCTGGGTGTCCTCTGCCCTTGTGTGTGTTAGTGCTGGGATGAAGCCTGAGGAGGATGAGTGAAAGTGTGCCAGGGCTGTCCTGCATCCTCACCCCATCCCGCTGCCCTTGCAGTGATGCTGAACCTGGCGAGTGAGTTGGTCTCTGAGCACATCACCATCAGCGGCGGGGGCCTCCCCGGCAGGTACCAGGCACTGCAGCTCCACTTCCACTGGGGTAGCCCAGTCAGGAATGGCTCCGAGCACACTCTTGATGGGTGCCAGCTCCCCATGGAGGTAGGTGAGGCAAAACACCCACTGCACTCTTTGGGTGGCCCCAAGTCCTTGGTGTGATGGGAAGATGTGATGATGGTGCATTCCAAGGCTGCCATGCAGGCTTGGGGATGCTGCACTGGTGGGTTTGGCCATGCTCCCCATCGCTTGTGCTGATGGTGGGATACAGGTAGCTGCTGCACAGGGCACCTAGGTGGTTAAAAATCAGTAGATGCGAGACTCTAAGGTTTTTCTTCATGGTGTGTGGGGCCAGGCTGCCTCGTTGGAGGCACTAGGTGAGGTTTGGAGGGCTCTGTGCCCCACTGAGTGAGTGAATACAAGCAAGAGTGTGCAGGGGCGTGCTGTGCCAAGTGTGTTGGGATCCTTCTGGGTGAAAGAGGCTTTGTGCCTCTAAAATATTAAATATCAGCTGGAGGAGAGCAAAATTGATGTACTGTGGCTGGTGGGCACCCAGGACTGCTGGTCCCCTTCCCATGCTCCCTTCATAGAATGTTCCTTCATTGCGGTACTTTGATCCTCTGAGCAGCTTCCCCATGGAAGTGCCTGTGGGACCAGGAGGGTTTTTCTGGAGGTCTGCCTGCCCCAGGCTGGCTGGGAGGATCCATGGGTGAGCATCCCTCTGCTGCAGGTCAGCTGGGGATGGTTGCCCATGCTTGGCCCCTCTGTGTTTTCCCCAGATGCACGTTGTCCACATGAACACTAAGTACCAGACGCGGGCAGAGGCCAAGGGGCATCCCAATGGGCTGGCTGTCCTCGGCTTCTTCTTCCAGGTGGGTCTGCAACTGCTAGAGGGAGGGGACCCTGGGCTGGTGGAGCCTTGTACGGCTGCTCAAGGGGAGCAAGAGGGGCAGGAAGGCTGGGCCAAGGCCAGGAGGTGCTGAAGAACCTTCGTGGTGAAAGGTGCCCCCCACTGGCTCCGTGCAGCAGGAGCTGTGAGCTCTTCCCCACTGCTGCTCTGTGAGGATGTGGGGCTGGCTCTGCTTGTGGATGCTCAGCAACACAGAATGGCCTGGCTCTGCCCTGCCACAGCTGCTTACCCTCCTTATCCACAGGTCTCCGAAACTCCTAACACCAACTACAACACCATTGTGGCGGGGCTGAGGAACATCTCCCATGCAGGTACGTCACCTTCTTGATGGCGCAGTGGCGAAAAGGGGAGAAACCCCCCTCATCGAGTTGCACTGGGAGGGACCTGACAGTCCATGGGACCATCTGGCTGAGGGGAAACTGATGGGGGTGGCCCTGCTATCCCCATCACATCCCTGACATGGCACAGGCTGAGTGCCCACTTCCCGCCTCACAGGGGACTCTGTGGATTTGGCCTCCACTTTCCGCCTGAGCACGCTCCTGCCACGTGCTGGCCGGCTCTCCGGGTACTACCGCTACCAGGGCTCCCTCACCACCCCTGACTGCAGCGAGGTCGTCGTCTGGACTGTCTTTGAGGAGCCGGTGGAGATCGGTCGGGAGCAGGTACCAGCGTGCACAGCCTGAGGGGATGGGCCTCCTGGGTGGCCCCTCTCCTTGCCCTTTCCAACCCCTAAGCACAGGGAAAGTCATCGCTACAATAATGCTCCTGGCAACCAGGCAATTAATTAATATAATGAGGGTTAAGTAATGGAGCCATGGCCACATGCCAGTGTGGAGAAATCCTGTCCATAGTGCTCTCTGCCCAGCCCTAGTATTCACAGAGTGAAATGGGAACAAACCCACTGGTGCTCAGAGGAGGGTCCAAGGAGGTAGGTGGGTAGATGGATGGACGGATGAATGGATGGAGTTCTCCTCTACTGCCCAAGCACCTTAGCAGATGTGTCTCCTTGAGGGACTCATGGGCCAGCTACTCTTTAAGTGCTCAGCACAGCCACTGAAACACAATTAGCTCCTTTAAAACTCAAGACCTGATCCTTTTAAGGACCTGATTCACATGCTTACCCTATGGGTCTGATTTTGGGAGAGCAGTGAGGGGTTGCGGGAGGCCCCCCTCTGGTGTGGGGCTATGCTACGAGCCCTGTGTACACCAGGGACAGCAGGGAAGGGGCCTCACATGTGGGCAGGGGCTGGTGGGGCTGGGCACAGGGGCGGCCCCCCCCCCTGCCTCTCCCTGCGCAGCTGCAGGCCTTCGTCAGCACCCTCCACTTCCCGGCTGTTGGCTCCACGCTTCCCAAAATGACCAACAACTTCCGCCCGCCGCAGCCCCTCCACAGCCGAAAGGTCTTCGCCTCCCGGGCAGCCACAGCCAGTGGAGTGTCCCCACACAGGGTCCCGCACCAGCTCCTCTCCCCACTGCTCCTCCTGACCCTGCTCGGCCCCTCCTTGCCAACCCCATAACATCTGGGCCAGCGTTTCACCAGCCTCCACACGAGCATCTCCCTCCCGCACTGGTGATGCTTCTGGTTCATGGGTTGACGGGACAAAAAAGCATGTTGGGACCTTGGCTAGTGAAGATGTTGGAAACCTGGATGTCTGCAGCAGTTGATCTCTGCAAGCCCAGAACTGCCCTACAATGCGCCTGGAGCTGGATAGTGGAGCAGCCAGGAGAGGGATGCTTTAGGGGCTGGAATAAAGCCAACGTCCTCGCCGATGGCTGTGGGTTGCTGCCTTTTTGGCTCTGTGTCTCTTTGTTAGGGCTATGCAGGCAGGCATGAGCCTTCCCCATTCCTCCTTGTGCAATAAATCCCCATGGCCGAATCCTCTCCTTGCACATGGCTCAGGCTCCTTGTGGTCCCTGTGCTTGTGGGACCCTGTTGCTTTCCCAAGGGTTGGGGCTGGCTGGCATAGGGATGGGGGCAGTTCCTGAGGCTGCAGCAACCCTTAGTGCCCTGGGCCAGGACTCGGGGCACTGAATGCTCTTTCCACAGAGCTAATTTTACAGTGGCACAAATAGCTGTGGCTGCCAGCACTGCTCCTGTACTGCCCAGCAAGGCACGGGGAGAGCCAGGGCCTGACTGATTTGGGTGGTTCATAATTAATGAGCTGAAGCTCCAGGCATGTTCCCGTCTCCTCCTGAATTATGGGTGTAGGAGCACAGGTCGTTATCTGGGAGCAGCTCCCCACACCAGGGTGCCTGCAGACCCTGTGGGTGCTGGGGCTTTATATGCCCACCGTGGAGCTGGGGTCTGGGCACAGCCGCCCTGGCCCATGGAAG
>NW_009916209.1:0-11990 GCF_000696875.1 Nestor notabilis | reverse complement strand
GGTGTAGGACCTTGCACTTGTCTTAGTTAAATTTCATAAGGTTGACATCGACCCACCTCACAAGCATGTCCAGGTCCCTCTGGATGGCATCCCTTCTCTCCAGCGTACCAACCGAGCCACACAGCTTCATGTCATTGGCAAACTTGCTGAGGGCGCATCAATCCCACTGTCCATGTCACCCACAAAGATGTTGAACAACACAGGTCCCAACACCGATCCCTGAGGGACACCACTCGTTACTGGTCTCCAAGTGGACATTGAACTGTTGACCACAACTCTTTGCATGTGGCCATCCAGCCAGTTCTTTATCCACTGAGTGGTCCATCCATCAAATTGATGTCTCTCCAGTTTAGAGACAAGGATGTTGTGTGGGACAGTGTCAAACGCTTTGCACAGGTCCAGGTAGATGACGTCAACTGCTCTGCTGCTGTCCATCAGTTCCATAGCCCCATCATAGAAGGCCACCAAATTGGTCAGGCAGGATTTCCCCTTAGTGCAACCATGCTGGCTGTCACCAACCACCTCGTTTCTTTTCATGTGGCTCAGCGTGCTTTCCAGGAGAATCTGCTCCAAGATCTTGCCAGGCACAGAGGTGAGACTGACTGGTCTATAGTTTCCTGGGTCTTCTACCTTCCCCCTCTTGAAAATGTGGGTTCCATTAACTATATAAATGTCTTCAATCCAATTGATAAATAATTTGAATGTAGTTAGGGTAATAACGCTTGCATGCTTCACTCACTAACCATCTGTGTTGAACAGTGATTTTCAAGGAATATAACATCTTATACTGTTACGGACCACTTTGTGTAAAGGTGCTATCAGTACAGGTCAGGCATATACTTCCCTTTTTTTGATTCATAATGAATGATGTTAAGACACTTATTTGTCAAGCTCTGGATAAAAGGAATGTCAAAACAAGATCAGGTATCAGTGCAATTGTGCTATGTGACTTGCCCGCTCCATTTATTATCCAGTGTTTAGAGAAGGCTCACAGTATTTGAGAGGGGAGGAGAAAGGGGGAGAAAGGAGCATTTAAGTTGTCTGAGTCTACAGCCAAACAAATGTACATCCTGACTGATTTAAAAGGTAATTTAGTTTGGAGCTTTTCACTCAGCACCTGGCAAAAGATAAACCAGAATAAGACATTAAAGAAAGTTCATCATTAACTATTCAAAACTCTCCTCCCTTCTGCATGCTGTATTCCTCCAGGACTTTTTGTGTAATAAATGTCCTCATTTTTGTCTTAAAGGGGCTCGTGAAATGTGATTCTACTTGTCTGAGACACAAACAAAAACTCCAGGGGTCTGTGAATGGCAGGCTGAGCTTTCAGGAGTCCCGTATTGTTGTATTGCTGTTACTGGCTCTGCAAGACAGTCAACACCGGAGCAGGCTATTCTGGATAAAAGGAGAAGGCAGGATAAGAAGCTGAGCTGTTAATGCCAGCTAAGACACTTCAGTGCTACATTTGCTGGGTGAGAACTGAGCAAGGCAGAGGTAAATGCTTCAAACGTGGCTGTCTCCCGAATGGCTGGGCGCCGAGGCACGGAGCGCTGTTAACACAGTGGTGCTATCTCCACCCATGCAGCCTGGGGTATGCAGGCACGCTGATTACAACGTGCCCCTTTTGAAAAGCCTCATAAAGCAGGTCTGTGCTGCCCAGAGGTATGCAGACCAGGCTAGACTAAAGTGCAAAGGTTAACAGTTTTGCTGATTAGAGCAGCTGTAATCAAGTTAAGGACCTCGCTTGTTACTCACTTGAGGCTGTGCTTGACTTAAATCACATGCTAGCCAGTGTGTGGCTTTCCTCTTCTCTCTGCCCGAGGAAGGGTAAAAAGCTCCTGTTGCCTTACCAGCACTTGTGAGAATTTTCCTGCTGTGAGCCATCCGAGTGTTACAGGTCCACCAGACCCCGTCTGACAGCACCTTCAGATAACTCTCTTCGGATGTCTGCAGGGAAAGTGTCAAGACTAACACAAACATACATAAAATGGGCTTTCACAGGAGATATGTGATCCAGCAGTGGGGAGCGGCCAGGGTGTCTGGAAGGAAGGCTGTTAAAACCTCTAATAAGCAATGACTTCTTCAGGAAAGACACAGAAGTTCAGCCACAGAATCTCTTGATGTTATTACAGCCATGAAGCCTAAACTAAGAGTTCGTTTCTTACATGGAAGTAACAAAAGGAGATATAAGACATTATCCCTATTATGCCTGCCACTGTCAGCTCCTGAAAATCATACTGTTCATGCAACTAGGACCAAACCACCAGATTTTCTTTATTGCTGATATGGTTACTAATAATGCTTTCAAATTTGAGATTTTTTAAAAGAACAAAAATCTGCTACACTGTTGTCACAATGTCCTGTTTTACTGTCAACTGGATTTTAGTTGAAAAAAATCATATTTTTAAAATAAAAGTAGGGGGGGTAAAATTGTGATTTCGCCACTATCTTGTATATCATTTTTATTCTGGCATGCACCTTTGTCTTCTGCATAGAGAGAATTAAGTGCCTTTACCTATGCTTAAACAGAGGCATCCCTGAAGACAAGATCTGACTCTCTCCCTCCAGTTTTAAGATGCTCTAAACCCAGACATTAAAGAGAAATTTTGGATTTAAATGAAAATGGAAACAGACATTTATATACATACACATAAGTACAGAAATACATGTCTTTACCCACAAATACATACCACGTGTTAATAAGATATTAAAGTATGTATATTTCATATTGCTTGGAAACTACTGTTTCAGTGGTACAATATTCTTTTTTTTTCTTTTAGATACTTTTTAATGACTATTCTTACTCTTTCAAATATTGCTTTGGCATCAAGGCACTCATGATCTAACTAGCTTTCTGCTATGCTGGCAGATAAGTTCTCAAAAGACATTTTTTCCCACAACAACTTAGGTATAGTCCATTCACAGCTAATTTACCTATATCATTTCATGCCGATTGCTTAGAACACCAAACATGTATTTCACTATGCCTATCTATGTTGTCTTTTGTTCTCAGTGGTACTGATTTCATGAATGAAAGCTGAAACTGAGTAAGAGCTGCTCCTGCTCCTTCTTGAAGACACCAGCTTCACACTAGGTGATGACAGCTCTGAGGGATGTACATGAAACCTTGAGAAAAGGAAGGTGGAAGTCATCAGGTAACTTTAGCTGGCAGTTCTGAAAAGGTAGTAGCACATGTAGAACTTCATCTGTTTCAAACTTGTTTCAGAAAATGTCCACAGCAGATCTTGCCTTGCAAGGGACTTTTTTCGTGATCTGCATGTTACTAATGCCTATGATGGTTTTATGATACAGCTTATTCTTCAAAAGCACTGTTCACTGTTGTAATAGGCAAGTAGCCTACACTGCCAGTAGTATTTAAGCAGACCAGGAAAGTAATGACTGTCTAATCAGGAAATTCAAAATACTCCTTTTTAAGAATGTTGATCCCTTACGTTATCTTCTTGCAAAGACCAGCAATGCAAGGGAAACTGGGAAACTATCTCCAAGTTTTATTGTGATTCTGGTCATTCTAAGAGTAATTTTCTTCTCTTTCAGGGATATAATGAGGCGTATATTATGTGGGCAGAAGATTCTGTGTTCTGGTCAATAACATAGGGCACAGAGGTCAATGGCATTCAAGCAAGCCTGCCTGAAAGCCGCTATAAATATACAAAGGTGAGTGAGGAAGATTTAGAGACTGAATGTGTTCTGCCTGTGCAAGAGGAAAGATAAAATGCCACTCTGTAAAGCAGAACAGAATATTAAGTCCCATAAAAACCTTAAGAGGCTACACAGCCTCCTCAATCGGGGAAGAATTTTGCCCACACAGATTTTATTTTGCTGCAAGGACACATAAAAGGGCACTTGAAATTAATGCTTAGAACACAACTGATCCACCAAGGCAAAACCTAAAGCTTTCTTTCAGCCTCTTATTCTGCCCCCATTTGTCTTTTGTCACCGCCTATTTTGAGGCAACACCTTTAGAAGAGGCAGTTTATCACTGACACAGTGATGAAAACTCCCACCATCCCTCCTTTCCAGATGTTTCTTGCTTTCTGCTTCCAAGTCAAAGTTGGACCAGGCAAGAAACATGCATATTTTCACTCTGCTTAGGAGCTGAAGTACTACTTTGTGAGCTATGAATACAGTTTAGGTTACTTCCTATATTTCATAAAAACTATTCCTATCAGAAAACTCTTTGGGACTCTCTTCTGTAGCATAGCAATACAGTAAGACAGGCCATGAAACATCTTGACTAACTCAGCTAAATATACTAGGAATAAAGCATCTCTCTTTTTGCTATACATGGAATAATACTGGATATTTAAAATACTTAAATTTGTATGTGTAATATATGTTCAAGCAGTGCAATGAAAACAGAAATGTTTTGCATGCACAAAGATGGGTAGCCTCTTCTTTACTTTACTGTGCTTTGGAGCATGCCCAACCCACTTTTCATCCATATATCCTGAAGTACTAGCCACTGGAATAGTTTTGTTGCCATTTTTCACAGTGAAACTGAGTCCAAGAGAGAATTATGAGATGTTCCAAAAACTGACCCAAGCAATACACAGAGTAAGAAATTGAACTCAGGTTTTCAGGTTCCCAAACAATTTAATCCCACTGGATATTGCCCCATATTTTGATAATTTCCATTTTCCTGTGAAAACTGTGATCTTTAAAAAAATATTTAAATCAGTACCAGCTCATATGCCAATTTTACAATCTCATGCAAAAGCCCTTTTACAATCAATAACAGTCCAAGAAGTATCCAGCAAATCTGCTTAGTATCTTTTTTAGGATCCAGCCTTAGCATTACAAGAAAGTGCACTGCATTGTACTGTATTTTCTATGTTTTTTTCAGGAATCTGGCAAATGTACAGTTTCTATCATCTTCAGCAATAACAGGAACATGTTCCTACCAGGGAGTGTCTAAACCATTTTATATTTGCTAAATCTATTGACTTGTCATTTTTAATTTGCTTCTTTTGTTTATTTCTCAGCCCACACAAGGACCAATGTTTGTTGCTTCCTGATCAGCCACATAACCTTTTAAAATGTTTGGGATTGCTCTCTGACAAGGTAAACCATGGGCTGCAGACATGCAGGAAGTGTGAGGGAATGAAGGGTGTGAAAGGGCAAACCACAGAATGACAGATGGAGAATATGAGACATACTTTAAAAATCCATATTTTTAGAGTCTTGCTGGTAGACATAGCTGAGGAGTTTCTAAGCAAAAGGGAAGTGTGTATGCACATAGTACTCATCTGTTCTATGTTAAGACAGTTCTCACAGACTTTGTGTGGGGAAGAATGACTGTTTTGAAGTGGTCAATTGCTTGGGTTTGGTTTCTGTTTGGATTTTTTTGGTTGGGTTTTTTTGGGGGGGTTGGGTTTGTTTGGGGTTTTGGGGTTTTTTTTTGGTTTGTTTGGTTTTTTATTTATTTTTTGTGGGTTTTTTTTTTCCTCTGGCTCTGTGACTGTGCACAAGGCACAGCGTGAGGCTGTTTAGATACCACTGGTTCCCCATACAACTTTGAACCTACTTTTGGAGCACTGAAGGAAGGAACAAGCTATGCCAAAAATGAAAATATTTGCTATCTTATCAAAAATTCTTATTTTAAATAGAAAGAAAAGTAGGGATGCAGACCAAGGGAAGGCCTTGGGGGAGGAGCTGATATAAGACTCCACCGTCCATTATCTCAAGGATTGGTGTGAGGAATTGCTGCCCATTATCTCAAGGATTGCAGTTGAAGAGCTGGCTGCAAGACCAGTGAAACTGGATGCATGTGATCCCCCAGGAATGTGCAGATGTGCAGTACATGATACTAAGAACTGAGGTGCTCACCCCAACACATAATAAAAGGGGAAAAAGGTGATCGCCATTACCCACCCTCCTCCAACTCTGGAGGCCACCCACCTCCAATGATGACTACAGACCCTGCAAGACACCCACCACCAAAGATGACGGCTACGGACTCTCAGGATGCCACTGGATCCACAGTGGTGACTATCTCTCTCTGCACTCGGACTGTTTGCTTAATTTCTGTCTTTTTTGCTATCTGTCCTATCGCTATCTTTTTTTATGATAATTATCTTTTTATAATTAACAAACTAACTGATCAGTTATGGTACTTGACCTTGCTTGTGTCTTAATTTTACTCTGGGGATCATGAATGAAGTATTTCCAACATTGGGTTTTTCTCCAGTCAGACCCTGACAAAGATAGAACAATTTGACTTGAAATTTCTCTGAATCAGTGACAATATTTTTTCTTTTTTAAAAGGAAAGAAGGAAGGAAAGTTTTTCATCAAAACCAAAAATACAGAGAGCAAGACACAGCAGTATTTCTATGAGCTTGAGTTGTCAGAAAATCATAGAATGGTTTGGGTCGGAAAGGACCAACCCCCCTGCCATGGGCAGGGACATCTCCCACTAGATGAGGTTGTTCAAAGACCTGTCCAATTTAGTCTTGAACAGTGCCTGATTTCAAGAGGTAGACAGACAGGTAGGTGGAAAGAAGTACTCTTGCAGACAATGCATTATTATTTATTCTTTTGCATTAAGTATCCTGATAGGTGCTAAATTACACCTTAATCTATTTCTGTCAAGTCTGTGAAGTGAGTATGGGGTGACATGCTAGAAAGCTGGACACAATGGATCTGAGCTCTATGAAATAAAATTTGTTCTCTCCAATCTTGAACCCTCATACAGTGCCAAGGTGGCCTTAAGCAATTTTAGAACAGATTTGTTAGCATAAAGTGACTGATTAACTTGTAATCTCCAGGCTTTATGAATGTTAAGTTCTTCCATGATATTATTACCTGTTTATGAAATTTGTCATCTAAAAAATTATGCCTCTGTAAAGGTGGCAGGAGCTTATGTTAGGAGAATCTGCAGTGTTGGTGAGTCACTGTAGCTTGTGCTATCTCTTTCACAAAATCTATTTGCTAATCTAAAATAAATCTAAATTCTAAAATTAACCTAAATTCTGGAATGAATCTAAATTAACCCCATTAACAATTTCTGGTGATCCATCCAGCCTACCTGTAAAAAATGTTTTGTCACACATCGTCGTTATTTCTGAACCTACTGTGATTAATCTGGATGTTGAATAATTAAATGTAGAAAGAGCCTTTTGCTTCGACATGCATCTTTCCAAAGTTGTTGCATAACAAACTGAAAAATGCAGTTTCTAGAACACAACAGAATTATGTCAAGATTTGAGGCTTGGTATTAGAGTCATTTTTTCAGGAAATTACTTTTCAGCACTGGAAAAAATATCAAAAAATGAACAGTTCACCCTCTCTGGGAAATGTGACAGTAAGGTGTGTAACTAGACAGAATGCAGTTTATCAATCCACTGAAGGACACATATTTGAAGTACTCCACATTGCTTTTTTGTTCATTTGTTTCTCTTCCACTGTAATTCAGCATAATACTCATTTTAAATCAGTGTTTCAAATTCAAGAATAGAAACAACCAAGTATAATTTCCAATGCAAGTCTGGAAAGAAGGGGAAAGGCAGTCAGCAGTGTCAGAGTCTGTCCGTATCTATCTGTAACTGTGGCCCAAGATCTCTAAAAACATGGGCATTTTTCCGTAAGTAGTGAAGCTTCATATAAAATGGCATCAGTGATGGACTTTTTCAGCCTGAACAATATCAACACTGGGATTAGTGGCTGCAAATGTAAGGGACGCCATAAAAATCCCACAAGCTCTACACAGCCCTGAGCCAACATACAATTATTATTCAGGCACCTCATGCTGCATCACAATATCTGAATGCTTCATCATCTGTCTTTGATAAATTATCTCTTGAAGTTGGGGATGAAATAATTTTTATTTAATAGTGCTGGCTCTGAATATTGTAAGCATTGTTGTTAGAATTAATATTAAACATTGCCATAGCTTTATATATTTGAGAAACTATTTTGTATTCTCTGCTAGAAAAATCCCAGGAGGCTACCTTTCCAAATACTTCACTATGATGACTGATGCATACCATGCAACCATGCACTTACATATGACACCTACTTTGTTGATAAACACATAAACGCTAAAACAGTTGAGATATTTTCTGTCAAAACAAGCCCAAGCAAATACTTGTGTCACTGAATTTTTAACAGATGAGAAACTCCAGCCAGGGTGACTTAACAGCTGAGCAAATATAACAAAGACATTGGGCCTGAGAGACTGATCCATGGTTTTGGACATAAAACAGCAAAAAGCAGGACCTCACCCAGCTGTGCACCAGGATGCACTAGCAGGGTTGAAACCAGATCACCACTTGCCCAGCTGATTTTCATGATGGTTTGGCTTGGTATGGCATGATAACAAAGAAAAACCTAGTACAAACCTTTCTGTATCAGGACAGATAGGCGTTAGGTATCTCAAAAGACCTCTGACTTTAAAAAATGCAAGCACACATACAAAACAAACTAGCGACGGCATGCTGCACAGAGCACTAACAGGTGCTGCACAGAGCACTAACAGGTGCCTTTGCTACTAGTTTTTGAAGACTGAACAAACTCCAAATGGGCTTTCATGTTCTCCCCAGACCAGCACTGAAGTGAATTGAAACTGGAAACTGTTACTCTCTCCTGTGCCATTGCATTTGGACTTCTATATTTTCCCCCAACTTATTGTGGCATGCATTTTCTTTCAAAAATTAGCAAAGCTACTCTTTCCAGTGACCTTAACATGAGATTATGTATATGTAGTATAAGAAACTGGGGAGACAAGTTTCCCACTGTTTCCAGGCTCTTCATCACATTGTGTTGCACAAAAACCCGAGCAAATACTGCCACCTTTTACCAGCAGAGGACGGTACCTCCTTAAATGAGACCTGCTGCCATTGCAATCGCTAAGGTTCCCCCTGCAAACGAGTGATACTTGCTCTGCTTTCTAGACGTTCACGAGAAAGAAACGAAACAATACTATCTTGTATCACTTCTGCTGCATTCGATCACATACAATTTGGATGTCAGACAGCTGCTGGACTGCCCATCACCTCAATATCTAGAGACCCCAAAACTCCCATAATGTGACTATGGGATCATGTGTGGTGACACAGGATTTCGGCCCATAAAGCTGCTTACTCTGTTTGTTTGTAGAGGGTTTTTTATATTCCTTGAAAGGTTTTCCTTTGTGAATTCAGTTCATGAAGGGGTACTAGGTGGTATGGAGGCTGACCTCTCTCTCTCTGCAGAGGTGGTATGGACCATAATGTTTAGGTTTAGGGTCCAGTTCTGAGGATGTACTTGCATGCACCACCATGGCAGCTGAGATCTTAACATCAATAGGAGAAATTACATTCATGAAAAGTTATTGGGCAGTATTATGCTGTGCATGTATACATCGCTTGGTGCAGCTGTTTTGTACTTGAATGGTCACTCCGAGGCTGCCGTAGCTATGTGGCTCATATTTATTTCATAGAATCATGGAATCAGCTGGGTTGGAAAAGACCTTTAAGATCATAAAGTCCAACCATTACCCCAGGACTGGCAAGTCCATCACTAAACCATGTCGCTGAGGGCCTCATTTGCACAGGTTTCGAACACTTCCAGGGGTGATTCCACCACTTCTGTGGGCAGCCTGTTCTAATGCCTGACCACCCTTTTGGTAAATAAAATTTTCCTAATATCCAATCTAAACCTCCCCTGGTGCAGCTTGAGGCCATTAGCTCATGACCTATCACTTGTTACTTGGGAAAAGCCACCAGCCACCTCCTCACTCATCCTCTTTTCAGGCAGTGGCACAGAGCAATAACGTCCTGCCTGAGCCTTCTCTTTCCAGAGTAAACAGTTCCCTCAGCTGCTCCTCATAAAACTTATTCTTCAGACCCTTCACGAGCTTTGTGGCCCTTCTCTGGACCTGCTCCAGCACCTCAATGTCTCTCTTGTAGTGAGGGGCCCAGAAACGAACATAGGATTCGAGGTGCAGCCTCACCAGTGCTGAGTACAGGGGCATGATCACTGCCCTGGCCCTGCTGGCCACACTATTTCTGATACAGGCCAGGATGCCATTGGTCTTCTTGGCTGCCTGGGCACAAGCTGCTCATGTTCAGCTCTGTCAATCAGCACTCCCAGGTCTTTTTCCACTGTGCAGCTTTCCAGCCACTCTTCCTCAAGCCTGGAGCATTGCATGGAGTTATTATGGTCCAAGTGCAGGACCTGGCACTGAGCCTTATTGAACCTCATACCACTGGGCACAGCCCACTGATCCAGCCTGTCCATATCCAGGTCCTCAAAGACCTATCCACTAGAGCAGGACTGCTGATAGATGATGGAGAGTGGCATATCAAGCTTCTCTGCCAGCTCCTTCAGCACTCTTGGGTTAAACCCATCTGGCCTGATAGACTTGTGTTCGCCTAAGTGGAGCAGGAGGTCACTAACCATTTCCTCTTGCATTATGGTGACTTCAGTTAGTTCCCCATCTCTGCCATCCAGCTCAGGGGGCTGAGTACCTTCAGGATGGCTGGTCTGACTATTTAAGACTGAGGCAACAGCAGTATTAAGTACGTCAGCCTTTTCCTCAAGCTTGGTCACTAGGTTTCCCCTAGTATCCAGTAAAGGACGGCGGTTCTCCTTGGCCCTCCTTTAATTGCTAATATATTTGTAAAAATGCTTTTTGTTATCCTTTACTGCAGTGGACAGATTAAGTTCTAGCCATGTCTTCACTTTTCTAATTTTCTCCCTGCATAACCTAACAACATCCTTTTACTCCTAATGGGTTGACAGTCCTTTCTTCCACAGGTGATAGATTCTCTTTACCCTCTCCCCCAGATTATCATGGGCCAGCAAGAGCTCACCAGGCTCCGATGGAACCATGATGCTTTCCTTTTTTTATTTTTCCTTTCTTAGCACACACATGACCAATGTACTCTCATTCTCACCTGGGAGCTGGCTTAGGCAGAGCTAAAGGTAGGATTCACCTCACATCAGCAGTTCAAGAGTTAGAGTTGTCCTGTTTCAGTGAAAATGACACTGGTGTTTTCAAGTGGCAGTTCATCTAATGATAGGAAGAATTTGCACTGTAGAATTCCCTTCTGAAGCTGCTGTCCACTCAATCTCCATTGAAAATCAAGCCACGAGTGCTCACTCAGACCAGACATCTCACTTTCAAGCACATGAAATAGGCAGCATTAATCCTACCATAACTGCCTCATCCAGCATCTCATAGGAAGTTTGTCATGCCTCAAACAGTTAGCCAGTGGTTTCTTGAGTCCCAGCCCAGAGATTTAATCACTGAGCTACCCCAAACCTTTCTTTAGTAATTGCCTGTTACATACAAATTGCCTTAGACAATCGAGATAAAATTATATAGTACAGGAATACATTACAAACCATGGGCAAGGAAAGCTACTGAGATAGATGCATTTCAAATAATTTTACAAATTCAGAGCTCAAAGGAATTATTTTTTCCACATTACTGTTATCAATGGTACTAAGACTTATTTCTGCAGATTGGGCCTCTGCAATAGCATAAAATGAAATTTACATTTGTACGTTCTTTCAGTGTGTTTTAAAAGCTACTGAATTTATAGGCCAGAGTTTCTCTATACTTATACATCAAATAAAACCAGAAATGTTTTTGCTTCCACAGTTTTCATTCACTTCAGTGCTGATCTGAGGAGAACACCTAAGTCCATAAAGGGTCCCTTTAGTCACCTGAAACTAGAAACAAAGGCACTGATTAGTGAGAATTGTAGTGGGGGGTTTTGTGACAAACATATTTTTCCACTGGGAATAGGACTGACATCAGAGAGTTTTCCTGTAGGAAACTTTGTAAGCATCAAAACACAACTTCTCTGAAGTAGATTCAAACCTAGAAATAAAAAGGTGCATGGCACTTTTGCCAATCTCCTTAGCTTGCAATTTCCTTCTAAAAAACAGTTCAGCACAATACCCTATCACAATTTGTTATGATTTAATGTTATAATTTTATCAATAATTTATATTAAGATATTAATATATTAATATAGAAAAT
>NW_009916208.1:197336-197608 GCF_000696875.1 Nestor notabilis | reverse complement strand
GCCAAACCGTATTTGATCTTTAAATAAAGGTTAAATATTAACGTAATATATTTTTTTAACGCTTATTTCGTTGTGCCTTTGCTGAAGCGTTTGTTCTTCATCCGAGTCCGGGGAAAACTTGCTCGGTCGCTTCATACGCTCCTTCCCCGTTAACTCTCCCCCGCCGCTGTGATCAGCCTCGGAGCCGGTCACTCGCTGGGCGGCTCGGACCGAGGTAGCGGGTGCGTGCGGTGCCGCAGCGGGTGCTGCGGGGCGGGAATGGGGCTCCTCGG
>NW_009916208.1:191773-197281 GCF_000696875.1 Nestor notabilis | reverse complement strand
GGCTCGGGGGGGAGGAAAAGCCAAACGCAAAGGGTTGTACCCTGGAAGGGTGAGTGTAGAAGTCCTTTTGGAGGAGCAGGGACTGTGCGTGGCTCGGAGGAGCGGGGGGCTCCCGGCTCTAGCGGGACCCCAGCGCCGGGTCCGGCCGCTTTAACGTGGCTTCTCATCCCTTTATGATTAAAGTTCCTTTATCAAGAGTAATTTGACTGTGTCTTTGTGCCGAGCGCTTGCAGGAGCAGAGATGGGAACTTAGAAGCTAGATACGAGCTGTAAAAGTTCTTAATTTCAACCTCTTTATAGCCTTGAAGTTCCCACTCGGCGACTCTGATTAGGTTTAGTCTCCGCGTTTTTACCGTTGCCATCCCTCGGCAGTTAGTGAAGAGAATGCAGGATAAGATGTGGCGAGGAGGAAGTCATTCCGAAAGCACTTTGTTTTATGAAAACACAGAATTTTGGTGGAGTGGGGCATCCCATAGCCACCAACACAAAATCTTTATAAATTCAGTTGGTCTAAAAAAACCCCTCTTAATGTCCCATTTTGGAAGGAAAACTTGCATATAACAGAGCCGGAGACCTGTCAGGATTTATTAGCAAAATGGTCTTGTACGTGTTGAACTCTGTTTTTAATTAGGCACCTAAATTAGACCATAAAATGGTTGATTAATCTTTTACAAGTAAGAGGTGGAAGGGGAGAAGGAGAGAATAATGCTTATGATTACATTAATCTGTTAGCCCAGATGCAGCGGGCGAAAGTCAGTGTTTAAAGGATCCATGTTATTTTTACATTTGGAGAAGTTGGCATCAAAGTTCCATGGAACTTTGGGAAGTTTCACCTTAATTTTTAAGGAATGTGGGCCCCATCCCTGGGAACACGCTGCTACTTTATTAAATAGTATTTTTGCAAAAGGGGCTTTTTAACTGAAATACAACGAATCTGAACGGGATCGCTCCAAAGCAGCAAGTGTGAGGGATGCTAAAAGTCTTGAAACCACCCCGAGGATCCGAGTCTGTGTGTGTCTGTGGGACTGGGACCCGATTTCGACTGGGAAAACTAAACAGTGCAGAATATATGGGGGGAGAGGATGTATTTGTTCAAATCGACAGACAAGTTGTTGGTAATTGTGTGTTATTTCTATCTTCAGTTTGAATTAGATGCAGAAGTTTGTTCCTATAAATCTCAGCGCTAGAAATCAGATACTATAAAGCTCCAAACTCCCACTGACTGCAGTGAATCTTGGCTTCTCAGTGCTCTCTCGAGTGTGCTGCTTTCTCCAAGCTCTAATGAGGCTTTTATTTATTATCTTCATGTCAATAAGGAGATGTGTTTGTATTTCCTTGTTAATGGCCCAATAAAACCAGATTAAAAATGCTATAAAAGAGCCTCCGTGCCAGCCGTGGTGGGGCGAGCTGGGCAAGCCTTGCCTCTGCTTTTGAGATGCTTTTACACAAATGGACTGAACTTTGGGACGGGGGCAGTTCCTTGTGTCCTCAGCACCCAGTCCTGGAAGTTTAAATCCAATCTCCTGACTTTGGAAAGATGAAGACGCAATTTTTAAGCCACGTCTCGTTGCAAGTATATTTTCTTCGACCAAATTCTGACTAAACTGGGTCATTTCTGTTTGGAGTTTTCAGTTAGTTGTTGAAGTTGTTCCTGCCATATAATAGTGTCCCAAATGTGTTTTCCAGAATTTTGGGTGGCAGAGGCATCACAAATTTGCTTATTTAGCTTGATGAAAGCTTATATTTTGGGGTGTTTGCAATTAATTGTATTTAGACACAGAGCAGTAGTTAACATAAAGTTTTCATCTATAGAAAATAACTTTCGAAGTTTTTGACTTTTTTCTTGCTCTATTTTCTGTCAATTGGAACATAATCTGTTTGCTTTTATTTCCCCTGTGTAGAAGACAAAACAGCCTCATGTAGCGCTGACCACCGTTCCTAAAAAGCAGAGGGAAACATTAAATTAATTTTTCAATAGTGAGATAAGTAGAAATCGAATGGAAATAACTTCTGTCCGCACATTGCGGGGTTTTTCCCCCCCCGGTAATGAATACAGCATGTTAACTGCTTCGAGTGAAAATATGTACCATGACAGAGGAGAAACGGGATCCAGCCACTATTGCAAACTCATTTTAAGTAGTGCCTGGGACTTTTGGATAGTGAAGAAGTTTCCCCTTCACAGCAGTAGGAGTTCAGCTCTACTGTAGCCTATGTGTGAGTGTCTGGCTGCCCGGACAAATGGGAAGTTGTTTCCTTACTATATGAGTAAAGTAAGGGCTTACTATATGAGTTGGGAGGGGGGGGAAGTGTCTCTTGCAAGCCTAGAAAATGATTTGTTGAATTATTATTTTTATGTTCCTTATTTCATGCAACAGTGATGCATTTTTAAATATACTAGGGACTTGAAAGCCTGTTGTCCTATGACAAATGTAAGGTAAGCAAAATAAGATCATTAGTGTTATGTGTTTTGGGGTGGGTTTTTTGGATTGATTTACTTTATTTTTAACCATTTTAGGCCCAGCGAGCTGTAGTGCCTGGTCCCTCCTGCTGTGGGCTGAGCATTCCCAGCCCCACTCAACATCACTGATTTATATTTCAAGGCTGTAGCCCTCTGCTAGCAAACCCTGTGCTATGGCTACGCTGGCTGAAAACTCGATAGCGGTATTAGCCTGAGCCCCTCCACCTCCCGCAGCACATGTGGGACCTTTCTGTCCTTTTTTTTCCCCTTTTCTTTTTCCTTAAATTAATGTTTTTCTTCTTAAAACTCTGGGGTTTCCTCTTCCCGCTCTTGCCAGGCTGCCTTGATTCATTCTCCATGCTGAGGCTGGCTGGGTTGGCGCAGCAGGATCAGGCCCCATGGTCTGGTGGAATGCAGTAGACAGTTTCAAACACGCATTTCTTAGCCTCCCCAGTCACCTAAATAAGTACTGGGGGAGCTTAATGTGCAGTGTGCTGCTTCACAGCAATTCCTGAATCATGAGAAACTGCCTCATTTTTTTATCTTTATATTTGATTTTGCCCCAAAACCCTCTTTTTTTGCCCCAAGGAACGTCAGGGTGCAAGCAGCACAGTGCTCATGCTTACAACGGGCCACACTGGGCACAGGGGAAGGATAAGGAAAGGATGGTTGAAAGTCCTGGGGTGAAAGCCTTGCGGAATAAGAGGGAAATCTGGAGCAAGGCAGGATTTTTGCCCTGGAGTTTGGCCGTTCTCTCTAGTCTCAACTTCACAGTGGTAGCGAGCGCTTAATAGCTGCCGCTTAACTGTGCAGACACAGCCAAGCACTTGCAAAACTCAGCGTGTCGCAAGGTTCGTTGGCCTCGGGAAGTTTGGGAACGGTCTTGATTCTCCCGACTGGACTTTGGGTGCAAATGACTGTATCTGAGCAAAGAGCAGTTCCTTGCGTGTGTTCTCATGAGCTGCATTGGGTTGGAATGAGCGTATCCTAAAGGACAGTCGCGTTCCCTGGGATGGCTTTGCCAAGCAGCTTTCCCATGGAGATTTGGGTTTCTTGTTGATTTTTAATTTGGTTTTTATATCTATTGACCTTGGATGTGTTGCACTGGAACGGGGACTTTTAATGGTCCCCACAACACCCGCGCAGGGTTCCGTGCCCCTTTGCCCATTGCAGCAGCTCCCCATGACGTTGCCTTTAGCCACTCCGCACAGTTCGGAAGAAAATGGCCCCAAAAAAGAAGGGCTGGGCTGCTATAATCAGTCAGCAAGGCCCTTGTGTTTGCATGGGCTCATTCCTTTAGATCTGAGGAGGGTTGAGTTGTTCAAACAGATGGCAAAGATTATTCGTGTTGCTGGGGTTTCAGCGCGCTCTGCTCCGTTTCAAGCATGTTGCCCGATATGACGCACGTGACAAGTCCTTCCCAGCACGACGCTGGGAAGGGGGGGAACGACATTGTCTGCCATGATCGAGTTTCATGGCCTCACCTGTTGAGCTGCTGAACTATTCCAAGTTGACCATGCATTGGGGGTGACTTATGTGGATGGTGGATCTGCCCGGCTAATCGCGTTAGCGCAGCGCCGCGCGGCGTGCATGGGGAACGTCGTGTGCTCCTTCTTGGCATGAAAATGATGGGAATGAAAACCCACGGGCTTGACTCTGGCTATGGGATTTAGTGTGGGGTTTTTTTCTTTTCAAGTGGCCCATGGCAGATGTCTGTAACACACCCCGAGCTTTGGATACTTCGAGGCGCTTCCAGTGAAGCCTTTGTTTCTAAAGGCATTCAGCCAGCCCTAGATGCAGTGGCTATAAAAACTCTCATCCCAAACCATCATGCTTTCGAGCTGTATTTCCAACCAGGCCTGACCATGGACTTTTCTTAACGTCAGGCCTTGCTCGCTAAACTGCTTTGCTTGCTGGATTCAATGCTATTAATCCATCCCAAGTAGGAAGAAGTCTGACATAGCAGCCATTCAGTGTTCATGTCTTCTGGTGGTGTGTCCACGGGTGATCAATGGGTTCAGGGGATAATGAATGGGCAAGGGCCATGCAGGAGGGTTAACATATGGGCTCAAAGAACAACAAATAGCGGGGCACGTTATTTCAGTGGTGTAATTAGGAGGTCAGGGGCTATCATCTGCTACCTGTTGTCACCATGTGGTGTGTGAGGAGGGGCTGGAGGAGCAGCTTCCTCCTTGCTTAGTGAAATGACTAAGTGCTGTGCTGGGTCCTGACTTGCTGCTGCTGACTGTACCGGGGCTTGCCCACGCCGCTGCAATTTCAGGTCTTTCAGCAGCTCACTCTGTGTTTCCTAATTACCTCGTGAGAAACACCGTGTGCTTTTTAAAGCAGCTCAGCCCCGTGGCTGTCACCAGCGGCAGCTAGAAGGCAACTGTGTAAATGGACCCTATCTCAACTTTCTTAATGGAAACAAGGGCTCCCGTGATGAAATATAGTGATTATCAGCAGGCTCAGTGGGAAAATGGGGTTAATTCAGGGCAGGGGTTTACTGGTGCTATAGCTTTGCCTATAGGCAGTTGTTTCTGGACTGGAGGTGATTGCAAGGTGCATCAGGAGGAGCATCGCATCAGGGTCAGGTAGGAAGAGGAAGGTAGGTCAGGAGAGCAGCCCCTCAGTCTTGAGCATCTCTCTGCCTGGGGATGGTGGGGACTGCTCAGACATGATGTGCAGTAGACCTTGGTTCATTTATAAAGGTGACAGGAAGGAGATAACCTGGTGCCACGCTGGCTTCAAGCATTCCCCATGGTGGTTTTCCTCTTTGTAATAGCTCTGAAGCTGGAGGATGAAAATCAACTCAGTGATGGTGATCTTATATGTGATGCCCTTGTACTGGGAGGGGGTGAGGGCCATTGAGGGGTGAGGAGGGGTGTGCGGGGAGGATCAGAAGTTTGGATGGTTGGGGGTTTAGGTGATGCTGGTGGGAATGTTGGGGGGAAATAGATACAGAAGTGCTCATAGTGATTTCTAGTAAATGAATAATTCAGTCTTTGTTTCTTCTGTTAAAATACATGAGCATGGCAGTGTCCGGCCAC
>NW_009916208.1:177547-191742 GCF_000696875.1 Nestor notabilis | reverse complement strand
AGAGAACTTCATTTAGAGAAAAATAATGCCATGTTCTGCTAAATGCTTTATATCTGCATTAACCACCTCAGAAACACCCTGGAACCAGCCTGCTCCAAAACCAGTTCTGTTTTCTCTTCTCCCTACAGAAAAAGGATAGAGAAAGAACCTCTCTACTGAGGGATGCTGTGACTTAGAGCTGGCTTCCAGGGAGTCATGGCCATTTATGGCACTGGAGGATCTGACCCAGGATTCAATTTGCAGCCCATCTTGGAGGCAGGGCTGTGCATTGCTCACTCCTCTCTTGACCTGGCTTTGGACAGCATCACCTGAGTAGCTCAGTGCTGCTAACCTTTGATGGAGGGGAGTGGTCCTCCCTTTTCCTTACCTCCTTGTAAGTCTTACGCTACTAAAATTCCTATGACCAGAGCTGTATTCTGGCCAGTGCTCTCAGCTGGTGCTGCTGGGGACCTTACAAATCCACTGCCATGGCTGGTTTGTAATAAATACAACTAGTTGTAACCTCTCCTTTGAGTTGGCACAGCCTCTGCGCTCCGGTGAGTGGTCCTGGCAGCGCAGCAGCAGCTCTTCCAGAAGAAAGTGAGACTTGTGCAAGGGCTTTCATTTTATATGCTGATGTATAATATTATAGGGGGATGTATACATTTTATATATCCCTTGCTGAAAGTGAACACAAGGCCAAATCCTGTGCTGCCACAACTGCAGTCAGGCAGCACTGAGCTGGAGTGAAAACACTGATTCTCTTTAAAACACACACACTTTCCATGTGGAAGTTGGCTCTGATGAGGACACGAGTCTTCATCAATGTGCTGGTGGCCAAGGCTGGACCAGATCCCCAAACCTGTTGGTGTTCAGTGCAGCCCAAAGCCCTGCCTGGGGGAGGGCTCCAGGATCAGGCCCTTAGCATGTGTGTGAGTGACTGTGAGGGCAGAAAATGACTCCACAGAAGCCAAAATCCATTCCAACTATTAACCTCAATAAAGCAGCTAGACAGCCTTTATAGTAAAGCCTTCAGCTTGCAGCCTGTCATGAGTATTGAACGTAAGCTTGTCTTAAAACTTGAAAGTCTACAAAGTAGAGGAGAGCAGCATGGAAATCTGTAGATTTGGTGAAAGATTAAACATGGAAAAGCAGAATGCACTGGCATCACACTGGGGTTAAACTGCAGTTGTATTCTTGATGTGGAGCAGGGATGTTTGGCTGGCGATGATGATGCGTGGTGCAGAGATCTTCTTGTCACTAGGGGGAGGATGGAACCCCGGCGTGTATTAACACAGGGCTTTGCTGCTTCAGTGAGCTATTTAATATTTGTTTAAAAACGGGCAAGGCCTGCAGCTCTGGCATGCTCTCGGTTTGTTTTCTTTAAAGGTGTATTGGGCTTGGAATGAAAGCAGGAGGTGCTGGAGTAAACATCAGCAGGTGTGTCCCGGCAGTGATTGTACACGGTCCTCCGCTGGGTTATACGTGGGGCTGAGAACGTGGCTCCTAAATGTGAATTGCAGAGGGACCCTGTGGCTTTGCTCTGCCCCGTGTCTGTGTGTTGGGGTGATGCCTGATGGTCCAACCCCCCTGTACCCACCTCTGGTGCCATTTCTAGTGAATTGTGCTGGATTGGAGCCAGTCGCCCTGAGTGCCAGAGCTGTTCCCATCTCCCACACGTGGGATAGGATGGCAAAAGCTCCCCAGGCAGCGGGGCAATGGCCTTGGTGGGGGTGTCTAAACATCCCCAAGCATCTGCCCTTGCTTCAGTGTGGCTGGACTGAACAAAGTGAGGTGCCCAAGAGCCAAATAGCCAGAGCATTGCTGTTTCTCAGCGAAGGGCTTAGCATAGTCTGTCTCCTCCATTCTTCCCCAACACTGTGCACTGAACTTGTTGCAACTTAACACGAAGCTTGTAGCTTTTTTTCCCTTCTTAATTTCCCTCTTGAGGCTAATGAGCCTTGGGCTGTCTGCGTGGCGCTTGGAAAAGCAGAGGGAATAGCTAATAAGGGGATGCTGAGCAGCGAACAAAGCCTTGAGAGAAGATATGAGCCTTGCCAAAGCAGAAGTGGAATAGCCGGTTAGGGTTTCAACCTAACCTGGGCTTGCTGCGAGCTGAGAGGGGCCGGGAGCTGCTGTCTGCTCCTGGTAATGACAGGCTGGAGCTGCCGCCAGCCCCGCACCAGTGTCTCTGTATATACCAGTGCCTTGGCCGACTGCACCAGGACTGCTGGCTCCCCCCAGAGCTGGTGCCAAGATCACAGTGCTAAATGCAGTGTCACAATTAATTCAGCTGTATATAAACAGAAAGCTCATATGGTCCTAAAGCAGATTAAGAGCCCGGGAGTTTCCTCTTGCCCGCCTTCCTCCCCATGGTCTTCTTCTTCCTCGGGTCCTCTGCAGGTGAGCCCTGTGGTTGACACACACTCAGGCATCCCAGTAAGGTTTACCAGTTGGGTTAAGCTGGGGCTGAGCCCAAAACCAGTGGGGGCAGAGCTTAAGTGGATTCCCTGGCTCACCCAGTTCCCCCATCAGCCCCAGTGCCCTTGCTGGTGCTGGAGGGAAGGACACGTGCAAAATCTCTGCCTTTCCAGTGGGGATGCTTCACTCTGTATCAGTGCCTGGTGCTGGGAATAGCTGCTGGGGTTTACCTCCAGCAACAGGCATTTCAAGACTCCCATTGTTTTGAGGCTCACTGTAGCAAGAGCTGAGCTGCGTAATTTGTTCCCCTCCATGGGAACACCATGGGACACACCTTGGGACGTGGTGGCACCACAAACCCATAGCTCCATTGCCTCAATGGGCACAGTCCTTTTTTGTCCTGGAACTTAATTTTATTTACTCTCTTTGATGTTTGGGGTTGGAGGAGGTAAAAAGGATGGGAAGAGACTCGGGAGGATCTTACTGGCTTGATTGGAGATGTTGGGGGGGAAAAATCCCATTCTAGACAAATGTCTGGCTACCTCAGTCTGTTTACCATGGGGTTAAAAGCTCCAGAGAAAGCACATTTGTGGGGCATTTGCAGCATGGAGGTAGAAGAATAATCTGGGCTGGGTTTCCTGGAAAAGCCACAGCATCTTGATGTTTGTAATGAGGCTTGAAACTAAACCCAAACAAATACTTCCCTTGTCACTCCTGTGGAGTTGAGATTTGTATTGTAGCAAAACCGAACCTCATTTTGTTTCTTCTCACATCTACCCAAAACTGGTCAAAACTCTGTCAGTCCAAACCCCAAATGTAAAAATCTAGGGGTAATATTTAAACTCCAGGTTCTTTTTAATGTAGCTGCAGAAACACCCCTAAAAATTGTGGTTTTTAAGAGTAGATGATATGTGCTGTCGAGGCGGTTGGAGAGGAGCAGAGCAGCTTTCAGCACTTCCAGACCAGTCTGGGTTTTACAGTCAGGGCACGTGTGTGCCATGAGCCTGTCGGCAAAGTCTGCTCCTTGGCTTTGCACAGGGAAATCCTTGGAAAACTGAACAGACCCCATGTCCTGCTCCAGGAGTTGGTGGGGGAGCGAGCATCGGCACTGCCCACACTGGCTCGGGAGCCTCTGCTGCTGCTTCCTGGCCGTCTTGTGCACATCCAGTTGACCGAGGGCCACCACCAGGGATGGGAGCTGGTGGGAAGAGACGCCCATGCAAGAGGTTGCATTTGGGTAATGTGGGTTGTCAGTGTCCATCTCCCTGGCTCTCTGAGGCAGAGCTGGCTTGTCTCAGTTTCCAAGTGCCAGGCTGTACATGCAGGAGATGGAGGCAGGGAGAAAAGACTTTGTAAGGGTTCACAATGGAGTCCTGAATCAGTTCAGTCCGGGTCGGAGGGGCTGGGCTGTCCCTTTGGGAACCCGAGGGTGTAGAGATCAAAGGTGCAGACAAGTCAATTACAATTCACATTTGGTTCATCCATATGTTTGGGTATTTGAAAGGCTTCAATGGCAACGCATTTTATATCTCTTATACCCATTGATTTGTTAATCTGACACTTGGTTTCATCTGAATAACAATAGCTGTCATTCAGAGTCCTCAGTGTTCAGGGAAAAGTCACTTCACTTGGGTTGTGCTCCAAGGCCTCAGCAGACAGGCCCACTTTGTTCTTTATGTAGAAGAGCTGGAAGGACTTTGGGATGATTCAGCCCATTTGCCGGCTCTAGAAGGAAATCAACTCTCTATGGAAAGAGGATGGGGTGCTGCAGGTCAGCGCTGGGTTTTGACACGCGTGGGTTTGCTCCATAACATTCCTTCTGGTTGCCACTGTAGCTGTGGACCTGCCATTGCAGCCTATGTGAAGAGGTGGGCAGGGTTGCGAAGAAAGACAACCCAAGTAGTCAGAAGTGGAAGGCAAGCATGGAGAGCACTCTTAAATAGAGCCTGAGTGTGCTGGACTAGATCACATCATTGGTATGGCCATGTGAAGTCTCTAATTACATGAATACCTTTTTAATTAGAAGCAGTGCTTTGCATCTGTTGTACTTGCAGCAGAGCATCTCCACCAGCTGAGCCTGCTCTTTAAAGAGCTCTTGACTCTATTTCCTTGACTGTTTATGACCACGTCATGATCCCATGTAATGACTGGGGCAGGAGGAGAAGTCTGCAGGCAGACCTGCTCCTTCATGTTTCCCTAATTGGTGCCTGTCTCCCTGCTTTGCTGGGAGCTTCACTCCTTCCCAGGGCTGGTTTGGTTCCTTGTGCTCTACCCCAAGTCCTGCAGCGTTGCTGGGACCCACCTTGGGACGTGGTGGCACCCATAGCTCCATTGCCTCAATGGGCACAGTCCTTTTTTGTCCTGGAACTTAATTTTATTTACTCTCTTTGATGTTTGGGGTTGGAGGAGGTAAAAAAGGATGGGAAGAGACTCGGGAGGTTCTTACTGGCCTGATTGGAGATGTTGGGGGAAGAAGAATCCCGTTCTAGACAAATGTCTGGCTACCTTGGTCTGTTCACCATGGAGCAATCTTAATTTCTAGTGCTGCTCCTTTATGAGTGTGAATCACAAATCCATTAGCAGATGAGTTGAGGTGACAATCCCATTTGTGTTCAAATACATTTAGGGATCAGTACCAAGAGGATCACTGGTGTTTTAATTTGCCAGGCATTTTGTTCCACTGGGTGGCAAATACAGCATAGCCCAAACGGGAGACACACTGAGTGGGGCAGTGTCCAGATTACTGGTGGTTTGGGTTGATGCCACCCTTCCTTTGCTTTGCAGGGGACTTTCAGAAATCAATTGGGTGACTCAGTTTGCAATAAAGTCTAAACCAATTTGAAATGCTTGACCCACTTGATAGGATGCTCAGGGCAATGAGCAGTGCAGGACGTGCTTGCTTGGTTGGGCACCTTCCCACATAGCTGCTCCTCCTCTGGGGAGCTTGTTCTTCACTGCCATGACTGCCACCAGAAGATGACCCCATTGTCTGATGGTCAGAAGGAGCATCCCCTTATCTTAAAGCCAGTTGAGGGGGAACTGCATGGATACAGGGTTGCTTTAGGTGGAGGTGTGCAGCTGGGGTCTGGCAGCCGCTTGCCTGCATCCCTTGGCTTGTGTTAGGAGCATTATCAAAAGGTAGGGGAAAACCTGGTAACTTTCTTTTTTCCATAGTGAAATCAGAAAGCTGGTGCTCTCTGAGCTGTTGTTTCAAAGGCCTCCTCTCTTCAGGTGGTGCTGGATGCCCATCGGATCCCTTCAGGTGCAGAAGATGGGTTCCTGTAGACATGTATCTGCCTCAGGGCTTGTTTCAAGCCTGCCCTGGCCCTGAGAGCTCCCTTCCCACATGCTGCAGAGGAGCTACCAGGTTCTGGCTCAGCCATCACATGGAAGATGCTCCAGGGGCTGTCCGTGCCTGGAGGAAAGTGCTGCTGTGTGACTAAAGCAGTCTCCCTGCTCCCTTCACTGCTTTGCTATGCCCACAGTGAGGAAGAGGAGGAGCAGGGCTGCCACGTGCCTGCCACTGGCAGCAGTCCCTTCTGAGGCTCTTCATCCAGCCCAGTGGTTTAAGCCCACCTTTGGTGTGACTTACCCTGAGGGCAGATGAATCACAGGGGATGCTCCCCTCACATGAGGTGTGTGAGCTGGGGCATTGCTTAGGGCAGAAGGGAGTTTACCAGGAGGCTCTTTCCTCTAATCTCAGCTGTAAAGCCCCAGCACAGGAAGGCTGGGCTTGATGAGGAGAAATATGTGGCAAGCAAAGTCCTCCCTGTGCAAACGCTGGGCTGCCCGTGCGGGTGTTGAACAAAGGGCAGCATTATCAGTGTGACTTGTTCCCTGCCTGTGCAGGCACACAGGCCAGGGCATTAAAGTCTGTGTGGGGGGTGGAAAGCACAAAAGACCTCTCAGCAGGGCTGTGATTTATGGAGGTGACAATAGGGGAACATGGTCCTGCCGGTATCTCGCTGGGTTGGGTTTTGTTCACCAGCTGTTGACTTGTGCAGCATTTAGCTTGGGGGTGGCTCTTTGGTTGGTGGGTTTGGTTGGTTTGGTTTTTTCCACTTTCTAGCAAAATTGGAGCCAGTGAAACGCCAGGAGAGAGGGACAGTGAAGTAAGTTTTTCTCCTTGCAGTCTTGTCCTGGGTGGAGATTTGTTAGGTGTTTCTAAGCATTCAGCCTTCATGTACCAAGGTTGGTACATAGCAGGGACAGGCTGTTACAGTGGTCACTATGTGCTTACTTAACCAGAAAGGTAACTTATAAGTACGTGCCCTAAAAATCCATACAAACCCTGTGGACCTACACCCTACAATGGACCCAACCAGGGGGCTGCAGTGGTGCGCAGCTGCCATGCAGATGACTAAGGGGTACATGAAGTGACCATATCCCCAAGCATTAGATGCACCAGGTGAGCCCTTTTGGTCTACACCAAGATGTACTCTGCTCACTGAGCTCACCACCACCAGCATATGGTGTAACAAGGCCCTGAAGCAGGGCCTTGAAAAGCAGGATGAGGCTGATGGGATGACCTCCTGTGGACCACCTAGATTAGGAATACCTTCTGGTGGCCTGTCTGGGGGCTGGAGCCTCGGGGTGCTCTGGCGTGACAGGTTATGGGTAGCAGGGTGTCTCATGTCAGGTCCAGCTCCATGGCACATCCTCCAGTGGAGCGAGGAGGATGCTCTGCTCTGTGTGTGGTTGTGGGCAGGTCAGCTCTTGGGTGGCTCATGATGCTACATGATTCTTGAAACACCTGGTGCTTCTGGGACACCAGCTGAAAGCTGGGAAGCTCTATGCAGTCTGCACTGTCAGTTCTGTGCACCTCAGTGCGAGCTTCAGCCTTCTCCAAATGCCAGTTCCCCACATCCATGGGGTTTACCCAATGGAGATTGCTCCCTTTGCTGCAAGGAAGCATTTTCCCAAGACCTATGAGGAGGAGAGATGTCTGAAGACCAGTGAGTAGCAGTGCCTGTGGGGTTTTAATGTCTTTGAGAGGATTAGTGCTGTTCCTACAAATTAAGAGAGCAAAACAGTGGGTGTGGGAGCAGTTTGGGGCTACAGAGTCTCTGCTGGGCTGCCGGGTGCATTGCTGATGGTTGAGCTGGCCAATGCTCCTGCCTTGGTGGTGGTTGTGGTTGAGCTTTGATGGCTGGGAAGAGCCTTGGGAAGAGGCTGTGGTGCAAGCAGTGGGTTCCAGTGCCACGTGGACGTGGCTGAGCTGGTGCTGATAGCACGTGGTGGGCTTTGTGGTGGGAATTGTGGCAGCAGCCTGGTTGTCCTGCTGGAGCTGAAGCCAAACCCCTGAGACTGGGGTCTGCAGGGCTGGCTGCAGGCAGGTGACAGCCATGTTGGCTGCTGTCCTCTGCTGCAAGCGATGCTTCCGTCACCTGGGTACTGTGGATGTGTTTTGGATGTCCCACCAGCTGTGATTTTTTAGCTGCTTTCAAGCCTTTTCCAAGCCAGGCTTCCTGTGCTTAAGCCAACTCTGAACTACCAAGAGCCACATTTTGGCTTTTGCTTTCTATTTCTTTCTATGGATAATCTGGTAACTCCAGACCTTGACTCTTGCTTTGCCTTTTCTTCTGGATGGGAACATTACTTTTGTGCTTGCAGTCCAAGTACAGCAGATCCTAGTTCCAGCTTCCCATGAAGGGCAGGATCAGTGCTAACCAAATAAAGCTGAGTCCAAGTAGTAACATCCCTGGTCAAAGGATGTGTTAAACCTGCAGTTTCTCAAAGAGGCTCTGAGAGGAGAACTTCATCTTGCAACGAATCCATAAGTGGACCTATCAAACCTTTGTGTAGCAGGAGCTTAGCACACATAACGCTAACTCCAGGCTATAAATTTTGGAGGGAGGAGAAATAGCTCGTCCTTCTGGTTGCGATAGAGCAAGAAGCAGTCCAGAGAATTTATTTTTCCCCAGGAGTGAGTTGTGAGCACTGAAATCTCTGCAGATGCCTGAAATTCTTCCTCTTCCCTCCCTTTCAGGCTGTTGTCTGTTTAATTTATAGAGAAAAATGTTTCTACTGCTTTGCAATAAACTCTTGGACACCGTGAAGGGAATCTTGGCTTGTTCCAGACCCACACTGGTGCAGCTCTGGAGTAGCTGCTGACTTGCATCTGTGCCAGGATGAGCTACCTGCTTGTGGTGGAGGTGCCAAGGACTTACCCTGGTGGCCTTCGGGTGCCAAAAGAGAAGGAAGGAGATTACACTGGTGCAACTGGTGCACTCCTGCAGGGATAAATCACAGTTAAACACTCCAGCAGGGTGTACTAAGAGGCGACACAGCACAGGAGTGAAATACACAGTTTGGCAGAGACAGTTCGCCCTGTAATCTGCTGGAAAAAAGCCTTTATTCCCAGTTTGCCAGTTAGTTCCATCGTGTTTCCTGCTGGGTTTAGGGTTTTTTTCCCCCCTTAAATCATGAGTTTTACAGAACTACCTCCTCCCCACTCTGCTTTTAAACAAAACCAGTCTTCTTCTTCCTTTCTGGGGGGAAACAGAGACAGATAAGAGTAATCTCACATGACTTGACCAGTGGGCAGTGCAGTCTGGTGATGCTGGGCTAAATAACTCACCCATAAACAGCAATTAGCTTTTAATCACAGTGCTACTCTGGCCCCCCTGCAGCAGCAACGTGTGCTCTTTGTCATCCGGATGGCACCGGGGGGGACCCACAGCAATGAAAGGGAATGGGGGGAACCAAGAGGAGCAAGATGCTCATTTCAGCCCCACCCCCTAACTGTGCTCAAAAGCTCTTATTTTCGGAGCAAAGCGCTATTGAGGTGTGGGGACAATGGGGACCAAATCCTTCTGGGGGAGGGGAGGTGCTGGCAATTGCATCTTTTGTTGCTTTCACTTCTTTACTTGCCCATGGCCTCCCCCATCCCACCCCGCCAAGAAGCCTGCATAGATGCTCGCTAGATGATAATGCAATCACTTTCTTGGGACCTCGCTAATAGGATTATAATTATTACTGGAGATGAACTGGAGTGAATAGAATATTTACCACTTCATCTTAAATTATTGTAAATCCCTCCAAAGCAGCCCTTTGATATGTAAAGTGCTGCTTCTCTCCCCCCCAGTGAAGATAATTATTTAGTGGAAGTTCAGAGCTTTCAAGTATGATGGGGGGACAGAAAGAGGCTTCGGTGTTTACATAAAGACAAGGGCCTATATAATGAAGTGGTGAAGTTGATGAATATTTTGCCTGGCTCCAGCAGGAGAGGAGGGAAAATTCTTGCTGAGCAGTTGTAATATCTCGGGCTGTTGTTGAGGGAAAAGGGGAGGAAATAAGGGGAAATTTGCCCCTTCCTAGTCCAAAGAAAACCCCACATCTCTGCAGCCCAAGTTTGGTCGGCGCATGACTCCACCTGATGATAGTGGCAACATCTTGGGTTTACTCTTTAGGGTTGGAGTAATTTCTGTGTGAGGAATGACCAAGTAGGCTGGGAGACCTCAGCCTGGCAAAGAGATGTCTTGGGGGAAGGTGTGATACTTCACAGAGCCGGAGCTAGGCTGGAGATGGAGGGAGGGTGTGATGGTGCAAGGACTGGGGCTATGGCTTGAGGCGGGAGCTGGTGCACAATGGACAAAGCAGGGACCCAGGGCAGGCTGTGCACATCAAGGGCTCAGGAGGAACCAGGACAAGGGGTTGGAAGAGAGATCAGTTGAGGCTTATTAGGTGGACAAACTGCACCAGATCCATAAAAGCCCAAGCTGAATCTGGAGGGAGGCTGGGAGAGCAGTGGGGGATAGGAGATGCTGCTTGCTCTGTTCTTGCTCTGCCTTAGTCCTATGGCCAGGTCCCCAGATCCTATGCAGATCCCCAGGCCACAGAGACCTTGGCCTGAAGGAGGTACCCTTGTTGCAGCAGCGTGTTGTCCCCTCCTCAAGGCGTTGCTTTGATTTGCTGGGGCCATTTGGCACACACCAGCTCTGCCTGCATGGAGTGGGGACGAAAGGACCATCTGCCGATGCCCCACGTCTCCCCGCTCCCCCCTGCCTTTGATGGGGTGTTTTATCCACATCAAAGGAACTTAGATTAGACTCCACAGCTGGGCCAGAGCCTGTTCCTGTGGGTATGTGCTGATGCCATCCATGGCCACTGGTTCTTTGGCCCCACTGAAGCCCCGCAGAATGGGGACCCTTCACACGATGTTACCCTCCTCTCCCTCCTTTAATCCCCAGAGCCCCCAACAGGCAAAGGACACCTGGTAGATCTGGGGGCAAAGAGCAAGGACATTGCTTTCAGGCCCACGTTATTTTTCCCCTCCTCCTTTACCTACCCCTTCTTCACCCCCAAAGTTCATTAATTCCCATCATCTGGTTTGTGTAAGCGTGGTGGTGGGTGTCGGAGGGAGCTGGATAGGGTTACACCCCTTTCAAAAAGGCCGAGCCTGCTTCCCAGCCGTTCCCTTTTATTGTTGTACAATTTGCCAACCCAAACAACGGGCTCCCGCTCGAGACAAAGGCACACATGTTGCCCTTGCCACTGGTCATAAAAAGAGGAGAGGCTGCTGCTACTGCACAGGTCTTTGGTGCAACAGCTTGATAAGAAAAATGTGATGTACTAATCAGCCAGCAAGTGCTCCAGCTCCCAAAGAGGAATTTGCTATTGCCTCTTCTCCCTCTGTTTCTTCCTCCTTCAGAGTCAAAGCCAAGTGGGTGATTGTGAAGCCAGTTGACCTTGATGCTGATGGCAGGCTCCGTGATGTAGTTAAAACACTTCATTACTTTAACAGTCTTTCTCTGGGCTTGTCAGGTTCTTGCTTTTAAGGAGTATCTCTGATGGTTGATGATGTTGTGATCAGCCTTGCAGTGAGGAGGGGCAGGTAGGGTTGGGATGGGTCCAGTGTGGTGGCCTTTGAGCTGAGCTGGTGGTGCTGGTGATGCTCTGGGTTTTGGCTTCCCAGAGCATTGCAGACCTCTTGCTCCCTGTCAGGTGTCAGTACAGGGCAATGAGTGTGTGGCTTTAATCCAGCCCATGGCTGCTCTGATCACCACTGTACGTTTTTCCCACTTTCCGAAAGTAACATGCTGGGAAGAGACTGCGATCAACTGGGTATTGCCTTGGCAGAGCGGCTGGGCTGGAAGGCAAAGCTACCCGCAGTGGAGATGCCACCCCCATCCTTTCTCTTTAAAGAACTAGATTTAGCTCACTTGGCTTAAATTTATTGGGATGGGGAGGAGAGGAAGAGGCAGAGAAACAGCAGGATTTAGGATGAGAATTGGCTGAGCAGTGCGGGAATAGCAGTAAAGCCCTCCTCAAAACTCTGTTTGGTTGAAGACAGAGGATCGATGGTTTGTGGTTTGAAACAAGTCCTTTGGCTTTGGCGTCATCCTGACGAGAGCAAAGCTGAGCAGGACCGTGCTGGGATGGGGACAGGGGACCAAACTGCTGCAGAGCATCAATCAGAGACGCAACAAGGCTTCAACCTGTCTCATCTGTACTTGTTTCCTCTAAAGCTTTTCCAAGCTGGTACCAGCAGGCTTGTTTGCTTCTCAGCATAAGCTTTCAATCTAATCTATGTAGTTTTAGGCAGCCTTTTGGGAGAATCTGGGGGCACTTTCCCTAGAAACAGTCAGGTTGCCAAGATTTGGTTTTCTGACAAGAAATCCCTTTTTGTCTTCTTGAAACACCAGTCAGGAATTTGGGTAGAAACTGGCCAGAAATAGGTTGGATGCTCTGCATGTGCACCACTGGGCTGCAAAGCAAATGGTTCTGGATTACAGGCCTGAACTTGGCATGAATGTGGCTGATGTCCAAAATAGTTTGACTTGCTTTTTGTCCCCTTTCCACTGTTTTCTTTGGTTCTAGGGAACAGCTGTGGGGGGAAAGCCTAGGAATTCTGCACCAAAGGAGGTTCTTGCTGTATCTGCTGGCAGAGCTGCCGTGGGGACTGCTGTGAGTGCTTATAGCTGCATCCAGATGCTGTGGCATTTTGTGCTGACTCTGACAATGCTTCTCTTGCTGTTACAATACCCTGTACACAGCTGTCCATCTCCTCTAGGAGAGTTCAATTATCATTGCAGAGGGAAACTGAGGCAGCTCAGAGCAGGGGGCTGGTCTGGAGCAGAGGGAGTTGATGCTGGAGGGTACCATTGCTGCAGCATGGGGCACCTCAGTCTTAAGACCAGTGGGACTTCAACTTTTGAGCATGTTGGAGCACGGGGACCAACTCCAATAGTGATGCTGGCCAGGAATATATCCGACACAGAACCCTCCCCAGGAAGGAAAGCTCATCATGTGCTTAGCTCTGGGACTCCTGTTCAGCAGCAGGAGCACCTGAGTGTGCTGGTCTCACCGGGCAGCCTGACGGTGACCTCCACATGGGCAGACAGCCGCGGCGATCATCACCTTAGTCCTGCAATGGGGCTTCAGGCTCCAGCAGACCCCGGAGGGTTTATCCCAGTGGGTGTTTGCTCATAGCAGGAGGTGCGTGGGGGGACCGACAGACACCCCCAGGGATAAAGCCAGCGCTGATCGCTGTGCTCTGCCCTACCTGCAGCACATAACACAGCAACAGGTTGTGGAGGTCCCCTCGACCCCCCCGGCCCCTCGCCTGTTCCTCCTTGAGCAATGGCAGCAGATTAGCCCGGAGCCCCTCTACGCAGACAAAAGCTGCCACAAAGGGCATTAGGAATCAGGATTGGATTACTGTTTGGCCACCTGTCATCCCCACGTTGTAAATTTATCTCGCTCTGGGTCCAGTTTTCACACTGGAGAAGTTTGCACTTAAAGTAATAATAAATTCCACACACACACCCCCCGTGCCTCCCCAAGCAGCAGCCTGATGGAGTTCGGTTTAGCATCCCTTCTCATTCCAGGCTTCAGAGCTGCGTGGGGCTGGAGATTAGGGCTGTTTGAATAGAGAGAGCCTTTATTACATTAGTCTAAGTGGTTAATAGGTAAAGTAGGCCAATCCATCTTTAGACTAAGCCTATCGCTTCGCCTACGAACGGTGCAGGCTTCACTGAGGAAATATTCATTAAAGGAAAAGCTTTTGCTCTGACATGTTAATAGCTCAGGGTTAGGGGCTCTGCTCTTTGCCTATGGAAGATTCATAGCTGTGCTCATGCAGCAACTCCCTCCTCTTGCTGGGACCCCTGACAGTGCCGCAGTGCTGAGCCCCATCACTGCCTGGGCTTGGAGGAGAATGAACAGTGCCAGGAGTCTGCACCTCCTCATCCTCTGTTTCCTCTTCCATGTTCAGAAAGCAGTTGCCACATCCCTTCCCAAGCAGGGAGGTAAGGAGAGGGTTCAAATGATGGGCAGAGGCAATACTTCAGTGATGGGACTCTCTGCTGTAGGACGTTCTCAAGGCCGAAAGTATTCATGGTTTTGAAAGGATTAGACAGCTCGTAGTCACTATGAAATGGGATGATTTGGATGCAGATGCTGGCTCCTGAGGCCTTTGAACTCCAGGTTGCCAGAAGGCAGGAGGGACTCCTTGCCAAGCTTTTCATACTATCTTTATTTTGCACTACAGTGCCCGCTACACCCCTCGGTGGTGTCTCCATCCAGCTCTGTCCCGACTGGTGCAGCAGCTTTTGTCCCAGGGCTCACCTGAGCTCCCTGGTTCCCACAGCCTGACTCCCTTTATTGTCTCCCTTTCCTTTCCCATACAGACCACAGTGGTAGCTCTACCTCTGCCTCTTCTCATCTGGCACCAAACTGCGCTGGCAAAACCTGCCCAGGTCTCTAATGTGCCTGTGAAGCCTCCATGGACACAGAGGACTCCACAACCATCAGGAGCTGCCCCAGGGCTAAACTGTGCATGCACCATTGAG
>NW_009916208.1:164982-177516 GCF_000696875.1 Nestor notabilis | reverse complement strand
TGAACCCTGCTCCTGTTGCCTAAGGGGTTTGCATCCTGTGGCTGCAACTCTTCTGACCATTACGGCTTCTTTCCCCTCCCTTTATAATGGCTGTCATTCAGCACAGCCCTTGTTGTCTTGGAGCCCGAGGAGCAGATGTGTTCAGAGCTGGAATCTGGTCCTACTTCTACAACGTGTTGTGTTGGAGCTGAGGTGCCATACAGGGGCCAAGCTGCCCTTCTCCAGTTGTGGTCTGAAGGGGAATAAACACATCTCAGTGACTCCTCCACGTGATGTGAGTTCAGACAAGGCAACTCACCAGTTCCTCCTGTCCCTGAGGCTCTGTTGTCTCTGGCTGCCACTATGATGGATGGTGCCTCTGTGGGAAATTATGGAAACCATGAGAAAGCTCCTCACAACTGACAGGCACATGCAATAAAACTTTGCTTTCCTGGATGTGATGGTGTCAGAGGTTCAAACCACATCCATGGGCCACAATATGTGGCTTTGCTCGCTTCTGTCCAGCTTTTATAAAGCCAAGGCACTGTCTAAGATAATCCTGAGGATCTTAATTTTGTGCTTTGCCCAGCACCTGTGTGGGTACAACAAAAGAAGGGAGTGCTGGAGCTAAAGGCCTGAGGACTGGGTTTGATGTGTTTGGTTCTCATTCTGGGGTTGAAGGCTTCATTTCTGTCTCTGGTCATCTCAGCCTGTGCTGACCAACTAGCAGCAGGCAGTAGTAATGTCAGTGTACCTTGTCTCTTACTGTGATGGGTCGCCAGCAAGATGTCCTGCAAATGCCAAGGATTTAGGTCCTCTCCAAAAATAACAGTAATGTGGGGGTCTAGACCTGCACAGAACTGAGTGTGCTCAGCTCTATCAAATGTTGGATGTCCTCGGCCACAAATGAAGCGTAGGTTCAGGAGCTGTGTGGTCTCCAAAGGGACTGACACCAGCCCAGTGGATGCCTTGGCATTGCTTCTTGCTTATTCCACTTACACAGTGTGCTGTGTTTGTTGAAACACGAACCAGGAGCCTGTATTTCCCAACCAGGTCAACTGACCTGGCACCTCCACCTCCTGCAATTTCCTCCTGTTTCATGGCCCAGCCCTTCTCAATGCCTCTCTTGTGCAAGGAGGGAAAAATAAGGCTTGTGTCATTCCCAGGAGACTGATAAATACTGACTGTAGTAGTCCTGGAGGAGAAGTTGGTCTCAAGGTGCAGGGCCCTGTACACAAGCAATCTGATAGACCTGACCTGAAGCCAAAGGGCTTCAGTGCAGTGTGCCTGACCTGAGCAGGTCTTGGGAAGCAGCTTTTCCTCTAGACAGGTTCCAGGTCATTAAGGACTTCATGGGTTGAAACCAGCCTCTTAAATCAAGCTGGAAAGCAATCAGTGGCCAGCACAAGATGTAGAACTCAGGTTTAATATGGCCATAAAAAGAGACACCACTTAATGAGCAGACTGTTGAAATCCACATCTGCCCACGATAGATTTAAGAGTTGCTCTGTGAGCGTTATTGACTGGCTCTGTTCTGTGACAGCATTATGGGTTTGCAAAGTTGGCCAAAAAGGCAAAGGATTAGTCAGAGCTTTATTCTGATTCCTGGGTTTTGGCACATGCTGGTTCCTGACTTCCAGAGCTCTTGTGTCTGGTAGACCAGGGTGATTCTTTTATCTGCATGTGTAACTCCATTTGCATGGCCTTGAAATCACAGCCTTAGGGGTTGCCATCACCCGTGGGCTTGGCTGGAGGTTTCCACAAGCCTATAGCCCCTTCCTCCACAGTCCAACTTGTCCATCGCCACCTCTCCCAGTGACCCATGTAGATCTGGTGTGGGCACCATCTCCCACTTTGGGTTTTATGGAGAAGAGACTTTATGGGCAGCCCCCAAACACACCTCACCTGTGGTGTGGAGGTGAAGACATGGGGTGCCCCTTGCTAGTAAACACATTGCATAAAATTAATGCCAGGAGCTGATGAAGTAAAACACTGGGTACAGTGTGAGCTAAATAGTAGTTGCATAAAGAGCTACTGACCAGCTTTCATAGGCATATGATGATGATTTTTGATTCAGTCAATCCTCTCATTCCTGGTTTTCCTATTATTTGGCCTGAGAACTCTTAATTGGGGCAACCATTGCCTTTAGCACAAATTACCAGTGGCTTCTCTTTAATTGCAAGAGCCCATGGTGATCTTTGCTTTAGAAGCATAACAGTGGTCAGGGAGGAGATGGCTGTCGGGGAACAAACAGCCCCTGTGTGCAATGTTGTGGGTCTGAAGGAAAGGCTGTTTGAGGCTTGCAGATCACACACTGCCTGGTTATTTCTCTGTGCTTTGAAAACTTAATCAAGTTTTATAGCTTTAATTTTGTGGCTGGCTCCCCCTTGCCTTTTTCTTTTTAAGTGTCTTGCAACCCAGAGCAAATGAGTCCCATTGGGTTATAAAGGGAAAGAATTGGCAAATGGTCTAAAATATTTAGGCTTGCCTAGTGAATGATAGGAAAAAATTACTTTTCCTACTTCGTGCCACTTCCATCGTTACTACAAGGTCTCTAGTGTTTTCCCCACATGGTTGATTAGAAATAGCCAGGGAATAAGGTGGAATTGCTGAAGGCTTTAGGCTTCAAGCGTGTTCTATGAAGGTATGTCCTGCCTGTGAGCTGAGGTTGTGTTCTCCATGTATCCTATATCCTGTATCCATCTCCTGGAGCCTGTGTGGCAGTGGAGGGGAGAAGTTGTCCTCACTGGGTGATGAATTGGGATGTGCTGAAGATGCCACCAGCAGCTCTTGATGCTTCTTCTAGTGCGTATGAGGGAACCAGTCTGCGCAGAAATAGGGAATAGTAAAGCACTGGGTGAAACGGGGTGCAAGAGGACCCCTGCGGTTGGGTGAGGTCCTGCTGTTGACAAGTCAGGGACAAATTGCACCCTCTTGCCTGAACTGGTGGAAGTTTTGTGTTTGGGTTGCTGACAGAAAGCAAAGTGAATGTGCTTCACTGAGCTCCTGCTTTTCTGCTACACCATTCTTCTCATTCCCATGGGGAAAACAAGCTGTGATTGGGGCTGGGGGCTCTCTGGTGTTGACCTGAGCCAGGAAAGCCATCTGGTGCAGCTCAGGACTCATTCTGACCAGTCTAATACTGGTGAAGTACATGTAGCCATGGTCCAGGTGCAGAGTGTAGCCCAGCTAATCCACTCATGGATGACTGGGAGATTACTCAGCTGGATTTCTAATGCAGTGGCCTTTAATAATAATCCCCTCCTAATCCCTAAATCAATGGAAAATGGATTTATCTGTATGAGCTAAATGGCCTGTGAAGGCATTTGAGCAAGAAGAAGTCTTGTGTATCTATGTATGAACAGATAGAGAGATATATGCATACTTCTGTTGCTGTTACGTGCTGTTCTGACCCATGTCTGTGTGTTTTGCTGGCAGGGACCTCATGCCCAGGACCCTGGAGGGGCAGATCACCATGGAGAAGACCCCCAGCTACTTCGTCACCAAGGAGGCCCCGGCGCGCATCTCCTCCATGTCCAAGGGCACGAAGCTCATCGTGGTGGTGCGGGACCCCGTGACCAGAGCCATCTCGGACTACACCCAGACGCTCTCCAAGAAGCCCGACATCCCCACCTTTGAGAGCCTGACCTTCAAAAACAGGACTACGGGCCTGATCGACACCTCGTGGAGCGCCATCCAGATTGGCATCTACGCCAAGCACCTGGAGAACTGGCTCCTCTACTTCCCCATCGGGCAGATCCTCTTTGTGAGCGGGGAGAGGCTCATCAGCGACCCCGCGGGGGAGCTGGGACGGGTCCAGGACTTTCTGGGCCTCAAGAGGATCATCACCGACAAACACTTCTACTTCAACAAAACCAAGGGCTTCCCGTGCCTGAAGAAGGCAGAAGGCAGCAGCAAACCCCACTGCCTGGGCAAGACAAAAGGCAGGACCCACCCCGACATAGACCAGGAGGTGGTGCAGAGACTGCGGGACTTCTACCGGCCCTTCAACATGAAGTTCTACCAGATGACGGGGCAGGACTTCGGCTGGGATTGAGCCTGGCGTGGGAAAAATCCCCTGTAATGACTTGCCCGGCACGGTTTGCGTATATAAAGAGCTATATATGTATGTAAAATGTACAGAAATCTATTTTATAATAATTTATTTTTAATTCCTAAGCAATTAATTCACTAAGCTGCCTAACCGCACTGGCTAGAACAGTAGCCCGTAACCTGTTTAACATTCCACGGTGTTTAATTCTAATTTGTCTCTCCTTATTTTCTCTTCCCCCTCTTCCGTTTTCTCCTCTTTCTTGGTTTGGTTTGTAACAGACGGTGCTTCCATTTTTCCTAAAGAAAATTTGTATTTAAGAATACCAACAAAAGTGAGGGTGGGACAAGGGAGGGACAGGGAGGGAAAGCACAAGGTTATTTTTGTTACGGGTACCTGGCCTTTATAAACACATGCTTTCCCTATTCCAGTGTCCCGGTCTCTGCTCCGGCGTTGTGATCCCTCATCCCACAGCTTCCCAGTTAGTCCCACAGCCCCGGGTGGGGGGGGTTCTCTGGGGCTGGGCATCTCCATGCAACCCACATACCTCTGCTGAGCACCAGCAGCGTGTTTTACCAGTGGCTGTGCAGCACAGGGAATCCCAAGCCATACAGCTCCTGCTCCACAGCCCAGGGCTCTGCTGGGAGGGTAAGGAGCTCTTGAGAAGCCACAGAGCCTGTTGCATGGGCACAGCTGTCTCCTCAGTACACTTTTCCTCCTTGCCTTTTGTCAAGGAGGCTCTTTCCCACGATCCCTCTATGCATTTTAAATCGTTACTGCAGGACAAGTGGAAGAATACGTGTATGTGTATGGGACGCACTCGGTGCTGGCCTCAGTGACCTGCAAGAAGTATTGCTCCAGGCATGCCCGTGCCCATGGGGCACTGCTGGGAGATGGCTTCCACCCACCAAAGACACCATCAGCACCACGGAGCCATGGGAAACACCCAGGTCTCTGCTTGGCACCGTCCCCAACATGGAGGGTGTCCCAGGGCACGGTGCAGGCAGTGCTGCCTCCAGCACTGCAGCCACCGGAGCAGCTCCTGCTTATTGAGACTGCAGCACATCAGTCTGGGCCTTCCTGATTCCCGGTTCAACACCCTATCCATGCTCTCTCCCAAGGAGCTGCGCTTGCCTAGAGGCAGGAAGAAGTGCTGCTTTGCCAAAAAGGATGGATCTGGAAAAGCGGGGGGGGTCTGGGCTGTACTTGGGATGTTGCTGGTACCCGATGCCCTGGGTGAGGGCAGGGGTGTCAGGACAGGAGGCTCTGAGCACTTGCTCATGAACCCAGGTACAATACCCTGGAAATCCTTCCCCTCAAGTGGACCCAAATGGTTTGGGACTTTAGGACAGGTTGGTGGGGCTGTCCTGAGATCATAAGCCATGTTTTGTGTGCTCAGGTTTCAATAAGCACCATGTGTGTCCACTGCCTTATCCTGCTGTCACAGGTTCTACAAGCTTGACTGGAGCATTTTCAGAGCAAGGTGGCAGCAGAAGTGATTTTCTCCTTGGATTTTGAGCAGAAGCATGGGGCTGTGTTGACTTTGGGCAACAAAACCCCATACACTTCACCTGCAGCACTGCAGTGATGTACTGCACCCAGTGTGGAGCTCGCTGGGTATGTCTCATGGTGTTACTGTGGGAGTACTGCATAAAGCAGGCAGTGAGAATAAAACTAAGCAGCAAATGTACCAATGAGCACAGCATCTGAGAGCTGAGTTGGTGCCCTGGTTTCATACACATTGCCTGTATAAATGGTGCCCTGCAGCTCTCCCCAGTCCCCCACAGCAAACCACCTTTGAGCCATGCCCAGCTGTGGTGGGGTGCATTCAGTGTCATCTTCCAGATGTTTTCTTTACTTTCACTGCCTCCTTGCTGTTGTCTGCCTCTTACAGCTCTCTGCTGTGGCTGCTGGATGATGAAAAGGCTCTTCGGAGCCTGGGCTGCTCTCCCTGGGCCTTGATCTGGTCCTGCACAGACAGATACAGCAAAGAGCAGACCTACCTCTGGGTTCACTCCAGGGATCTGCAGGTAAAGTGCTGCCTTTCAGTGCTTTGTTTAAACCTAAGGGCTCAGTGGTGTCACATCTCCAAAGGGATTTAGGGAGTTGGACCCCTGTCAGTGCCGGTGAGGTGTGTGGGTTCACACGTGGGGTGCCATGCACTGGGGTGTCCTCAGGGACAGAGAGATGCCAAGCAAAGGTAATATCAGGACTGAGCTGCCAGGCAAATCCCCTGTGAGCAGGATGCAGATGCCTTCTTGGGGTTTGCCTCCAAGCACTTCCTCCTGCAAACAAGCAAAGTTGGGCAAATCCTCTCCTTTTTGCTCTCAGTCATTTCTAGTAACGAAGATGCTTTGGACCTGCTTCCAGACACCATGGGTGTCAGTGTGGGACCCATGGGGCTGCAGGATGACAGCCCACACACGCAACCCCATCCTGCATAACGCAGCTGCAAACCTCAAGTGGTGGTTGGATCTATCTATGCATGTATGGGGGCTTGGGTTTTAGCTCCAGCCAGGTCCCCAGCTCTGTCCCCTGCTGCCAGCACAGAAGCATGTCTGCGTTATCACAAACCCTGTTCCTCTTGGGTGATGGAGGGGAAGGGGCTGCACAGGGATAAAGAACACTTCCAGGTGGAAAACGGTGATTTTTACTTCTCATAACCTCAGTCTTCCTACAAGCTGGCTTATGCAATGTGTGGAAAGAAGCTCTTCCTCTCCCCTTCGGGTAAGCTCCCAGCCACAGCTCCACCACTTCCCCAAGCTGTTTCACTGGCTGAGCCCTTCTGCATGGTGGGAGCCTCCAGGATCTCCTTTGCTGGCATGGCTTCCTTCCCATGGGGCTCCCAATGGAGTGCGTGTGCGTGCCTGCCTCTGGATGCTGGAGCATCTCGCATCCCCTCCGTCTTCCTTCTTGCTTTCTTGGAAACAACCTTAACATCCCAATGCCTTCCTCAGCTGAACAGCAGCGCGTGGGTTTCATTTGTATAATCAAGCCCTGCTGCAAAACGCTCCCATGAAGCAATCTTGTTGGAGAGTAGGAATACAGGGAGTGCATAATAACTCTCCTAACCTTAAGCAAGTTGTTAGCCCTTGCTCAATATCCTTTGTAATGAAGTCTGCACTAGACTTGTAATGTAAAAGCCTTACCTAACAAGACAATGAAGGTGAATTCCCCGTGGTGTACATCTGGTTGCTAATACTGGAATCAGTGCTATTGTAAAAATACCTTTTTACTTTAAGTTAAGCTTGGAGGTGTGATTAGAAGTTCTGTTTATTTTTGGTTTTCCACATTGTAACATTAATTTATGGCTGAGTTTCATTCAGTCCTGTATTCAGACGTGCAGTACAGGTATTAGTGATGTGTTGTCTGTAACATGGAACTATAGAGTAGCCCATTTGTAAGAAAAAGAACAAAATGGAAAGAAAAAACAAAAAAACCATCAGAAAAAAAGCTGAAAAAAATGTAAATTGAGTATTTTGTGGTATGTACAACACAAATTAATTTTACACAGAGAAAGATGTTTCTAGGGAAATGAAATTCTGATAATTCATACTATTTGTATGAATAAATAAAAGCTCTATTTTACGACATGGTTGTATTCATTCAAGGCTGCAGAGGTGGATGTGGCCTCCCCACAGGGGTTTGGTGGTGCCACCCCCCAACTCATCCATGTCCACTCCATTAATGTCTGTGTGATGATGCTGCCCCCATGGCAAAGCCTAGAAGCACTGACGCCAACAGGATTCAATCACGTACATGAGCATGGGGCTGGGAGCTGGAGGCTTTGCTGGGTGGTGAACACGTGTGTGTTCTGCTCAGTTGGGTTCTGGGGGCCTGACCTGTCCCCTCAAACACACCTTCATCAGACACCACTACAGGGAGGGAGACCTGAGCAGTTGCCCTCAGCCCTGCTGCAAAATCTGGATGGTCTTGGTGGCTGGTGAGACCATCCTCTGGTATCAGGGATGCTTGAGGACACATTTAGTGCTTTACGTAGCAGAGAATCTTTTCAGTGCTAAGGTTCTTTTCAAGAGCATTGCACTTGGTAGTGATGCTTCAGAGGGCTGGAGCTCATTCAGCCTGGGAGAAGAGAAGGCTCCAGGGAGACTTTAGAGCAGCTCCCAGTGCCTAAAGGGGCTACAAGAAACCTGGAGAGGGCCTTCGGACAAGGGCCTGTAGGGGCAGGACAAGAGTTGATGGCTTTAACTTAACAGAGAGAAGACTGAGATGAGCTCTGAGGCAGAAGCTCTTCCCTGTGAGGGTGCTGAGGCGCTAGCACAGGGTGCCCAGAGAAGCTGTGGCTGCCCCATCCCTGGCAGTGTTCAAGGCCAGGTTGGACACAGGGGCTTGGAGCAACCTGCTCTAGTGGAAGGTGTCCCTGCCCGTGGCAGGGGCTTGGAACTGGATGAGCTTTAAGGTCCCTTCTAACCCAAACCCATCTGTGATTCTATGGGTCTATGCTGGTCCAAACCTCTGGGGCCAGTAGTTACTATTGCTCCCTACACACTCAGCACTTTAAGATAGAAAATGCATTCTCATTCAATTCAGAGGAGTCCCAAGCCAGTGCTACCCAAAGCAACACCTAAAGAGTATCACAGATTTATGTAATGTAGCAATTGCCACTTAACTAAACTGAATTAAAACCATTTCATTTTTCTTAGCAAGTCCTGCATCCGGTGCAGAGTAATTGATGGGACTCTTTCAGATTGCCCATTTCTTAGAGGCCTTCTAGAAAAGGAATCAGAATTAAGCACAAGATTTAATATAGCGATTTAAGAAGAGTTCAACCTAGAAACCTCTGGCTCGTCAAGATTATAATTAGCTGCTCCCTCATTCTGGCAATGCTTAAACTCTGTAGGTGTCTCAGTTTTAATATATATACACACAGATTTTACTTGAAGATTGCTATGTATGTTTTGAGCAGCACAGCTGGATGTGCTGTGAGCTGACCTCAGCTTGATGGAGTTGAGCAACTTGTTACCTCCTTCTCACCTCACCTGGGTTGCATTCCAAATCAGTGGCTCCTCTGCTCAGCCTCCAGCAGATGCCAATCCTACAGGCACCCTTATTCTGAGCTCAACCTGGTCTTGCAGCAGCTTCTACAGAAGTTCACCATTGGTTTATATATATAAGAGCTACTCCATTCTGGGGTGGAATGAGTGTTTTTCTTCTTGAGGGACTGGTGCTGCAGAAGAACAGGAAGGTAAGTCCTTCTGGGGTTCAGCACCTGCCCTACGCTCCCTCTAGGCTATTCCCAGTTGGTGGACACTGGGGATTCCTTCTCCAATTTGGCTTTGGTCCCATTCTCAGGTGCTGTTTTAGCAAGAGCACCTAGAAGAGAAGAATAAGGGTCCTGTGTGGTTTATGGATCATGTCCTGAATGTAAAGAAGTGTTTGTTCTGAAGAAGATGGCCTGAAGGGTCTTCTTTTATCTCTGGGACCCCAGCTGAAGGAGGAAGAACTTGACAAAGGAGAATGGTTTGATGAAAAGATTGATGAGGCGGAGGCAGCTGTTGGAAGGTTGCTGCTAATGATGGTGGTAACTAAGGTGGATTTATTCTTTCTCTAGGTTGGTGGAAGAAAGGTGATGAGCTATTGCTTTTATCTAAGAGTCAATCAGGTCGTGCAAATGAATGTCATCTCTGGTGAAGGTGCTTAGGGTCCAGTGATGGGGTAACATCCCAGAAGGGTGTCACCTTGTAAAGATGCAGGTGCCATGGAAGAGAAAACACAGAGCAGGGAGGAACTCACCTGATGGGGAAAGGGCTGCTCCTGTGAGCTCCATGTGGTGTGTGGAGGCCTCATTGAGGAGGGTGAGGGAGGACAGAGCTGGGGCAGCCTGTGAGCATTGGGGAAAGAGCTGGGCAGGATCTGTGGAGGCAAAGAAGTGCTGGTAAAGCTTGGAGCTGAGTTGATGCTAACAAAGCCATTGAAGAAACTGGTAGATCATGTAGGTAGGTCCAGGTTTACTGGGATTTAGACTGAAAACAACTCTGAAGCTTGAGAAAGTTTTCACTGGGGCCTGGTTTCAGGAAGAAGTCATTATTGCACAAGAGCTCTTTTAACTTGGGACTGGTATACAGATGGCTGGGATTCTGAGCTGCTGGCAGCCCCAGCTCCCTAACCACTGGGATGCTGCAATAGGAATTGCTCTGCTTCTCTTTCCGAGTTTCTGTTATTTTTTCCCTCCCCTTCAAAAACCCTACTTAACCACTAGAGCTGTCTGTTAACAGCTTTATTTAAAGTTAAACTTTATTATCCTCCAATTTCTGTGGTTAAGAACCATGGTGTTAACTCTTTTTCTAATGCATATACTTAAAAAGATAATAATACTGACTAATTAGTTATAAATCATTCAAACATTTCTACGCAAGGTGAAGTGTTCAGCACCTTGTTTAATGGCTGCTTTATTAGGGAGAGGAATTCCTGTGTCAAATGTTAGTGTTGGTACCTTCAGCTGGGATAAAACCTTGTGGTCAATGGGAGTCTTCAGATCTTCCTGCCAATGAGGATTTCCCCCATTTGCAGATTATAATCAATTCCATTAAAATACCTATTCCAGATCATTGCAGGGCCCTACGCACTGATTCACTGGGAGGGAGCAACTGGTACCCAAGCCACAGAAGGCTGGTTGATTTTGCTGTTACTAAGCTCTTTAAGCTGTTTGCTCTGTTTATTGCTGCTTTCCCTTATCTTCCAGCAGACCAGATTGAGTTCTGCACGACTTTTACATCTCAACTTCTGCCTTCACAGTTTCCTCCTCCCTCTGAGAAGGGGCTTACAAATAGGATTGCAAGGATCAGCTGCTGTGGCTGTAGCAAGTTGGTTAAAAACTAAAGAACATCCTCCAGGAATATTATTTGCAACTATTTATACATTCAGCTATAATTGTGAGCCTTAATTCATGCTCATTAAGTCCTCTGAGATGCTTTATGAGAAGCACTGCAGCAGTGGTAAGTGTTAACTGGTTATTCAAGCTGCTTACAGCAGTGAAGACATCACTGTTTATCTTGGCTTTTCGCATCCCACCAGGAGCTGGTAGGGAGGATGCGGGTACCCACTGTCCCAGAGTCTGATCTGGATATTGGGCTCTTGCTAGCAATTCCATGCCATGCCCTGGTAGCGACTGAAATCCTCAACAACAGAATGAAGCTTTAAAATCATATGCTTGAAAAATGGCTTGGCAGAGAAGATGCAACTGGCTGCTTTGACATCTAGGTTATTTAGCTGGGAATTTATGTGTCAAAAGCTTAAAAGCTTCACCAAAGAAAATTTAAGAAAGCACCATGTTTCCAACTAATTAAGTAATGTCAGCCAAATATAATTTATTTCTCCCCATCACTCATGTCTACAGCAGAATTATCTCATTTTTGATTTCTAATGACTTTCTCTCTCTCATTAATCTGGCCATGAATTATCTTTATATAACTTTTTGGCATCGAAGCAAAGAAAGTGTTTTTCTTGTTAATAAGATCCAGCATCCCTCGATAACTCTGCAACACCCTTGAAAGGGGGCAGGGAATCAAGCTTGGGTTTCATGGCAGGACTGTAGCCTTCCTCCCCAGGAACCCTGGTAGGCTCTACTGCAGATCTTCCCTTGTTCCCCAAGGCCTCCCTTGTCCTTTCTTCTAGTACCAGGTTGTATATGCAGGTTCTTGGTCTTTCATTCTAACAAAAGAAGAGGCTTTTTCCTGCACTTCTCGGGGAACTTTCAAGTGCTTTTCACAGAACATCGTTGGCTTTGCTGTCTCTCACAGCATCCCTGGCTCTTCTCACAGATGCAGCCTGTTGCAGAGGTTCTAAACTTGGTTCTTCTACCTATCATCTGCCACTCCATCCCAGGATTGTGTGTCCTGGTTATTGGAAGTCTCAGTCTTCCTACTTTACTGCTTTGCTTCATGTCTTGGTTTTCACTAATGGTTTTTATCTGAAGTTCAGCTTGTTTCCAAGTCCCTGGAGCAAGCTCTGAGGATGCTCCCATACGGGACTGGATCAGACATGTAGTTTGCATCCAGTATCCCATCCCCAAATCAGGTAGCTCTAAGGGTAAGGAACTGGATATTGACTTTTCTGTTGCTCATAGGTGAGCAGGAGTGAATCTGTATTTTAGAGGCCCATGCTGTGCTTGGGTTTTGTCCAGCAGATCATCAGAGTTCCTTCTGTGGTCAAGGCAGACCTTGAACAATACCTAAAGAGATTAGTAAATACCTCTTCTTATGAAGCTTCCAGTCCCAGCTGCAGATCAAAGTAACTCAGGTAATTTAGAAAGGCATCCAAGTGTTGGGTGCTTTACATATACTGCCCTGCACCTCCCACAAATTCCTTTGTTTCCAACCACTGCAGAAGCAGAGCTGCTGCCCACAATCACCAAGAGCAATCCTGCTGCATCTCCCGTGGGAGGAACTGCTGTTTCCAGCCAGCCCGGGCTGCTGCGAGGTAACCTGGTTGGCAGATGACCCGGGCAGACAGCGAGACCTGCTCCAACCCCTCCTTGGGGAAAG
>NW_009916208.1:155516-164951 GCF_000696875.1 Nestor notabilis | reverse complement strand
GGAATGCCAGGCAGGCAGAGCCTCCACTGGTAGAGCTGCACTGCCTTCAAAGGGTGAGCCTGGGAGGAAGCTGCAGGCACTAAACACATCACTGAATGGTGGTGTAGAAAATGGGTCAGGGATACCTCAAATGTCTTTCCGTGCCCTTTGCATAGAGGTACTTTATACGTAAGAGTGGTTTTGAAACCCAGTGGGTCATGCCTGCTAGGACAACAAACACATCAGTTCAGTTGGATGTGGCTGGCTGGCCACAGCTCTTGAAACGCTCATCAGGACTGGAATTGCACTGTTGGTTGGGTTGGGATAAAAGAAGTCGGCTACAGCTGACTGCTTCACCAATGACTTTCAAGGGTTGTATGGTTACCCCTGGCTTGGATTTACCATAGTCTTCCTCTCTGTCATGGTTTAATCCCAGCTGGCAACAGAGCCCCATGCAGCTGCTTGATCGTTTTCCCCACCATGGGAAGAGGAAGAGAATTGGATACATGAAAACTCATGGGTTGAGATATAATAGGTAAAGCAAAACAAGGGATTCATTCACTCCTTCTCCCACTGAGGTGCGGTGTTGTATTTAGCAGATACCTACCCAAATCTGGGACCACAGCCATGTGCAGCTGTATGTGTACATCTCCATCTGCAAGATGGCCTGTGGATGCTCAGGTCATCTGAGACATGGACAATTTGGGGCCATCATAGAATAATACTGTATTAGGTTTTGTCAGATCTTTGCATCAAATGCCAGTGTAGAGAGCCAGGTTCCTGATTTAGTATAGATCGACCTCATTTAGCACACTGTAGCTGAGGTTGTCCAAGGGACTTCAGTGGATCTGCAGGGCTTATGGCATCTGGTGGGATCTGCCTCCACAGAGCTTCTAGGCTAAGTACAAGCCTTCAAAAGACAGCAGCGAGTGCCTGGGCAGTCTGGTGCTTTCGTCCTGCTCCATCCTGAGTATCCCTGTAGTACTGGTGGGGACTGACTTCCTCCACGTACCTTGACATGGCCACAGACGCATGAAGTGATGCAGAAAGAAACCCAGTTAGCTGTCAGTCCTGGGGAAACCCATGTGCCCTCTGTTGGGCTGGCATTCTCCATCCCTGGAGGGGTAACAGCTCAGGGATCTCATTACACTTCTTCTGTGTGTATTTGCTTTATACTGCTTTGTTTGAGAGCAGGCTTGGCAACTCGGTTCAAGTATTGTGTTGGAAAACACAGTATTTATGTATCAACAGTGAATAACAGTCTCCAGACAATCGGGGATGCAATTCAAATGGTACAGCTGGATGGGGGAATGCAGGTAGATGGGTCCTGCATAGGCCTTCTTGGAGTAAGGAGGTCAACGTGCTTGGGCTTGGGGTATGAGGACTGCAGTGCCTGTGGAAGGGGTGTATATGAAGTGTTTATTGAGTGTCTGTGTTGCCTTTTGTGGCAGAGCCCACCAGTTAGAGGGATTGACCCTTGTAGTCATGTCTAGCTCTTTAAAGATGAAGCCAGCAGTCCCTGCTTGGGTCTGCACCAATGGCCAAACCACAAGGTAACTGAAGAAGGTCCCATTTGGAAGTTCTGACTATTTCAGGGACTCAACTTCATGTTCTGCCCCTCTCAAGGAAGGATGATGCTGGGAGGCTTTGTTCTTCTGGGTGTTTTTTGGCATTTTGCAGGTGCTTTAGAAGATTTATAATGAGGTTCTTTTCCAATTCTGTACGATCCCATCTTCAAAAGTGACTTGGGCTCTTGGCACTCATTTTCCTATGGAAAGCTGGTGAGAACTAGGTTCCTATGGCCTCTAGCTTTAAAATACAAAGCAATTTGCTTGCACTGGCACTGCTGGCAGAGAGATGCCTAACTGGGATCAATCATATCTGAAAATGTTACCTCAAACATTTAATCCCAGGGTTCTTGGGCAGCTTCTCTGGTTCTTCACAGGTCCTGAACCCTGTTAGGAACTCATCTAAAGAGTGGAAACCAAATCCTGTGGTTTGGGAGGCTTGGTTTATGCTCCTGGATGATTTGGATGGGATGTTTCTGGCAAGCTGCTTACCCTGCCTGCATGCCTCTGTTCTGCCTGTCCTGGTTCTGACTTTGCCTGCCCTGATGGTGGTACTTACGCTGGTGCAGCACTTGGATGGTACAGCTGGAAGCATGTGTGTAGCTTTTGCTGTTCACCACCTTCACTCTCCTATTTAAAAGTATAAATAATGATGTGAATAAACAGCAAGCTCAGGAAGAGCCTATAGGTTGGAGAAGATTGACTAATTCTTGGCAAGGGCAAGTTGGCATAGCTGTGCTGACTTTAAGGGAGCTGAATTGATTAATGTCAGCAATGTGGCTGGCCCTGTTGTTCCACATGTTCTGATGAATGCTGCAGATAACGAATCCTGTCTGCAAATCTGCAGAAAACTATGAATATGTGTGGGGATAAGGATGGTGTTTCATGGGTTGCTATGACCAGCTCCAGGCATGGCTCAATGCAGGGCAATAAGCAGCTTCACTCTGCTCGCTAAAGCATCCAGCGCTACCAGAGAGACCTTAACTCAGCTTTGCTGTTGCTGACGGTGGGTTTATCACGTGGGTGATTGTAGCTTGTTTCTTCTCGTTGTGTGTGTGACATAAACATCTATTATCTTCATTTGTAAAACTTCTCTGCAGCTCACCTCAAGGCAGATACTTCTGAGAGCTCAATTACAGGCAGTTAGTTGCTTGACAACCCTCCTGGCAGATGCCAGCAGAGTACAGGCACTGCATCCCCATCACACAGCCCATCTCTCTGTTTATTAATGTACTGACATCAGCCTGAAGTCACCTGGGAAGCTGCTGGATTTCTCAAGGGGATGGAAAGAGAGAGAGCCTGGAGTATGAGGTCCTTGCTGCTGCTTCAGGAGGTCCCAAGAGGTTTTTGGTCACACTGAGCCCCACTGCATGGAAGGGCAGCATCCCTGGTCGGTCCTTGTCCATGATGACACAAGGAATTTCATCCCTGCACTACAAGTAAAGTGATTTAGCCAAGGACATGCAGGAAGCCTGTGGCAGAGCTTGTAATCAAAGGTGGGTCCCTGGCCCTCAGCCCACAGCTCTTGTTTACACCATTAAAGCAGACACAAATCCCATTTGAGGACTGGACCTCTGCTCTCCTGAGGGATCAGAGAGCAGAAACTCTGTCCCAGAGCCACGAATTGAAACGGACCCTGTGGTGCTTGAGGGGATGGTTCCTGCTGTCCTTTACCTCAGTGTCTCCATGCTTGGTGGATGACTATGGCAAGGAAGGATGTCTGTATGCTCACAGCACCCAAATAATGCCTTTTGAAGCAGATCTGTCAGCCTCCTGCTCTGCTGGCTGGCACAATGAGGATAAAGAAGGGGCTCAGAACCTCCTGAGGATGTCTTAAAGTTTTCTTTATTTAAAGAGACTTCCATTCTCCTTCTAAAAGGTGGTGGAAGGGCTCTGGGTGGCCAAATGGCAGCTCCAGTGATCAATCAGTTCTTCCTAACCACCGACATCCTGCAGCGGTGAAGGGTCATAATCAATCACTACCTATTATTATTACATGATGAAATTGTAATTATGGGAGGGAAACACTGCATTACACTTCCACATCCATCATCCCAGAGCTGCATGCTCAGGTGGCACCTTTCAGTCAGGTTCAGCAAAGTGCTTTATGACGGTCCATTAGTCCCCTCTTCCCCCCTACCTGCCTCCTGGTTCAACACAGGCAGAAACAAGGGGAGGGGAAAGTGTGCAAAAGGGAGTTCATTGCACCAAAACTCTTCTGAGCAATGCCTCAAGTGTCATCCCTTAACCAACTCGTGCCCTTGCTTCTACATAGATGGTCCTCACATCTATGCAAATAGGAATTATGTCTTTTTACTGGCAATTCTAAACAATTCTTTAAATCAAAACAACTTGAATTTTTTGGCATGAAGCTTCAAAGCAAGAGAAAAATAACCCCTGGAGGAGTTCTTGCCCCGAGATGGATTATTTTGCTAGAAACAATGTAGAAGTTGAAGTGCCTCTCTTGATTGGCACATTAAAAAGTTTGATGGTGTTTTGAAAATACTTGGAAGAAGTGTCTTGAGAGACTTTTTCTATATGAGAGATATGAATGAAATATTTTGCAGTCAAAGACAATTCTTGTTTAAAATATTGGTCAGAAGTTTCCCCTCTTATTTCAAAGGGGTCAAATATCTGTCAGAAATGAGCCTTTTTCTGGGTGATTGGATGGATTTAGGTGACCTCAAGGTCCCTTCTAGACTATCTTCTGTGACCCTGTGACATTAATCTCTGTCCTAATGGCCTGCTCATCAGTTATCATTGGATAAAGGAAAACATCATTAGATTATAGCTCCCTGGATGTGTTTGCACATGCTGCTCCCAGCCCTCAGCCCTGGAACACAGAGCAGACAGGGATATCTGGAGCACACCTGTACTGGTTTCTGGTTTCCATTGAGGATTGCCAGGAAGCTGACACAGGTTATGTTGGGGTTATATATGTTCCTGTACTGTGCTGGAGCATGGGTGGAATGAAATATCCATCATATCCTGCAGCCTAGACCTTGCCAACAAACCCAATTGGCACAGATGAATCTAGGTACCTTGCTCTGGCCTGTGAGGGGAGAGGGGTTCCAGGTCAGTTATATCCCTGGAACTGGACATCTCCTGGGATTGAAGTGAATCTGAACCAAAATAACCCTATGGCAGATCTCTAGTCCCAGGGAAGACCTGATGAAGTGGGCAAGGAGGTTTTCCCTGGAGAAATACAGCCGTAATGCAGGAGCTGCTCTGGTTGCACATACATAGAATCATTTCTCTCTTTGTCAGGAGACCGCAGCCAATGCAGCATCTCTTTTCTTAATCCCTAGGATAATTCAGTGTCCAGCCCTGCTTTTCCCCATGGAAGGAGCTCCCAACAATGGCAGAAGTCTTCCCTTGCCCCCATGGTTTGACTTTCCTTATTTTCCCTTTCTGCCCCCAATTGCTTTTATATTCACATAATTGATCTTTGCACTGTTCTGTTGGGTGCTTTTGTAATGTTAAGGGTGCAATAATCTTTTTCTTATCTCTATTTGATTGTTTCCTCCCATCTCCATCAATTGTTATCAAAGAAAACTTGTTTGTGCAATCTTCAGCACAGAGGTGGTAGAGTTGGGTTAGAAACAGTGGGTTTTTTTGCTGCAAAGCATCCAGAATGTGTCATGGCTGTCTCTGGAGTGTGTTGTGCCAGGAAAATTAGGACTTGGGCACTTCATCTGTTTCTGAGCTTCTCTTGATCCTGAAGACTGGACACACACTGAACTCCTGGTAAGCTCTGCCTTGGAGAGGATGCCATTGGGCTGGAGCTGCTGGTCCAAAATGTTTTTGAAGTGTTTCTTATTAGAGAATAGGGAGCTTTCTAAACAAAGCTGAGCAGAAGGCGGGGGGGGTGGGAGGAGGAAGACCCAAAGCATCACTGAGACAATCTTCCTCTCACAACAAACTACTGTGAGTTATCCTGTTCCCTGGCAAGGGAATCTCTCCAGTTATTCTTGGATAGACCTTGTTTATAAAAACATTAGTGCAGAGTTCACAATAACAGAACCCTGATTGACCTGGAGGGTGTATTAAATAAATAATAAATGGGAATAAAGTATCAATGAGTGGTGTCTATAGCAGACATCTGTTTCCTCACTGGCCTGCAGCCATACCTCTCTGAGCTGTGATCTCCTCAGCCAAACAAGGTCAGACGAGTTCAGCTCTTGGATGAATATCAGCATGTGGATGGCAGTGCTAATGGGAATTGTGTGCTGGTACGAGTGTGTGGGCTGGCTGTTTGCAGCTATCTGCCCTGCCTGAAAGCAGGGGGCATGACAGGCAGGTCACCAACCTCTCAAGGCTCCTCTTGTTGCGATCCTAGCCCCACTGTCAGAACTTGGTGGGTAGGTATGTGCTGCACATGGATTATCAACAGCTTCTGTCTAAAGATTGTTCCTGAAATTCCTGATACACTCCAATGTTTTTATGGGGTGCTGAATGGCAGAAAGGCGCCAGAGTTGCTTCTTGGCACGTGAACAGCATAAACACCCAAACAACTGTTGATCAATTGCTGTTCCCAGGAGCGAGCCGGAGGTGTAGCAGATTTTGGAAGGGCTTTAATAAAAGGGAAAGCAGAGGTCTGTTTTCACAGTGGTAAAGCAGTTTCAGATGGTGCTGAGTGATGTTAGCGGGGCTTTGGCAGAGAGTGAGAGGAGAGCAGCCCCCAAGATGACCAGATGTGGGCTCTGAATCTGCCTGATATGCAGGAGGAGAGGTTTTGATTTGGAGAACTAGACTCTCCTGCCTAGAGCACAGATATGAATAGACACAAAAGCCTTTTTTGAGGTGAAGAAGTTTATTCAGTTTTAGCCCCTTATTCCTAAAAGTAGACTTAGCTGTGTCCTCATGGAATTGCTCACTGAAGGATGCTCATGGCTATCAGTCCAATTTGTGAAGACACGAGGTTGTCTTGTCCAGCCAAGCCCAGTCTCTTGGGCTGTCCCAGCACACAGCAGGATGTGGGGCATAGTAAAAGTCCCTCCATGCTTTTAGCTGTTTAGTGCTGCTTTCAGCAGCCAGAGCCTTGTTCCTGACGCATCACTTGAGCTGAGCAACATCATAAGTGATTCTGAGTCGAGCTTTGCTGTTGGAAATGAGGGCATGATGGGGTGTGTATGGGGGATGTCTGTTTAGCTTTGAATTAGCTTCTTCTGACGCCTGAATTATACTTGGGTCATGATTTCTAGAGTCTTTTTTCTTTTCCTTCCAAGCATGAATGCTAGAAATGGAGTTAAATTAGAGAGTTGGGAGTTGCATATAGAATAGCATGTGTCCTTGCACTAGGGACTTGAGGAATGCCAAATATAATGGATTTCATGATAAAAACTGCAGAAAACAGTAGTTGCGTGTGATGACAGCTCCTGGAGTGGAGAAGGAGTTGTGTTGATGTTATCATCTACTTAATTAGATGTTTTGAGCCTGAAAGACTTCACTCTAGAGATGTCATTGGCTGCATGTAGTTTTAACCCAGGGTTCATAAGTAGCATTTTGCCTCTGAAAAAGGCCAATTAGTCTAAAAGATGCTTCGGCCCAAAGGACAGAACATGAACGATTGCCTGGGAGGCGGGTTGCTAATGGGTGGCTTTCAGTTCCTGCCTGTCTGCTTAAAAGCTGTCAGAAATCTTATGTCAAGACAAGCAGGTTCTTGTTTCTGTCACCTCAGTGTATGTGTATTGTGGGAAAATGGCACCAAAAAGTGCAGTGCAGACACATACATGCCCCAAGGAGATGGAAATGGAGCTGGAGCCCTTTGCCTGCTGTCTGTGAAGGTTCAGGGCAAGGCAAGGGGCTGAGCAGAGAATTACCCAAAGCTCCCTCAAAGCCAGGGTCTACCCAGTACTACCATGATGAAATCCTTCCCCTTCTCCATGGGTTTCCACCTTCACCCAGCTCCCTGCAGCCCTTTGATAGTCAACACCAGGAGTCCCTCCTCACCAGACATGGGACCATCCTGCAGCAGAGTGTCAGGGCACATGATGGTATCTAGGCATCAAATTCCTCCTCAGGTCTTTATCTCAGCAGTTTCTCATTGAAAGAGGTCAAAATGAGACCCCTTCATACCTCGGAAGACTTGGGTTAGATAGAGCCCATGAGTGGAGCAGGACTGGGAGGATCTTGGGAGAGCAGGTATCTCCAGGCTGCTGAGACAGGCAGCTCTGGAGGTTATGAGTCTTAGAAATGGACATGGGGGATAAATGCAGGTCTTTGTTTTGCAAAACTGATAGGAGGAGGAGCAGGGTGGCCCCAGGTGCTTCACCTACACTGCATGTGGGTGAGTCAGGCCAAGAGGTGTACCCGTGCAAGACTGAATTCAAAGTAATGAGCTGTGGAGGTTCACCAGTCTATGAGGGAGCATGAATGCTCTTTCAGGATGCTGAAGAGCACAGTGTGGTCAGTATTTTTGGAGGAAAGCTGTCACCTTGATGGGAACCAGCAACTCAGCAGGACCCAGCACCAGAAAGTCCTCTGCAAGAGCCATGCTTTAGCTCTGCACTGTGGAAGTCAATAAGAACCTCAGGGTTGATTTCTCCCTGTTGAGGCTGATAACACTGCACTGAGGTGGAGCCTCTGTCCCACTGAGGGAAAGAGATGGTGTTCCTCCAGCACAGCAATAACAAACACAGCTCGGGTGAGTCCTTTACCCTCCTATACCTCTGTGCTGCACTCCATAACCTCCCACTTCTCCAGAAACTTGCTCTCAGGCCTGATCTTCCTTTAGATTTATCTTAATTATTAACCCAACACGTCTGTTAGAGATCACATAAGCTCCGAGTAAGGGAAAGGATTAGGATAAGGTTTTGGATACATTTGAAGTGTCTGCTGTGTTTAGTATTTCTAATACTGAAACATTTCAATTAACCCAAAGGTTTTTCCAGGGCCCTGAGTCATCAGCTTATTACTGAATTTAAGCTGCAGGATGACTAATTAAGATTTAGGAGATTGCATTGTGTATACAAGTGCCCTTCCTATGCTTGCATGTGGGAAGAGACAATGCATGAGACCTTCATGCACCATGGTTCCTACACAGCACCCTGGGTTGGGGCCATATGCAAACCCTGAGGGGTTTGTGTGTCCATGTGCACTCACCGAGGCAGGGCTGGGGGTCTTGGGGTGTGTGTCAGCCCCAGCTCTGCCACTGGCCTTGGCAAATGGTTTACCATTCCCAGCCCTGCAAATGGGAATCATTCTTTAGGCTGTCACAGAGCTTTTAAAGGCTTTTGCCTTCTCCCAGTGAAAAAGAGCTGGAGTGGAAAGGTGGACAGCGCACGCAAAGAGGAATTATACCCCCAAAATATCAAGGGCTGAGCCAGAAGCAATTTTACATAGCTGTGGAGTCCTAAATCCATGCTTAGGCTCCCTCAGCAGACAGTGGAGAACTGGGGATGCTTCCAAAATGTGGCTGAGGTTAGCTGTCTGTGGCAGCACAGCCCCAAATGGTAGGTATGATACTCCTAGGCCAAAGCTAATTATCTCCAAAAGAGTAATTCTGTTGGGTGCAAGCGAAATACTGTTTGGCTTGCATTTACATGTTGTCTGAAATCATTTGTCAACAATCTTCTGTAATTAGATCTTGATTTAGGCTAATCATTATATGCCTTGTTAACTCAAAGTGTGTATTTAAATCCCCATTGAACGTAATAGGACACAAGCACATGCTGAAGAAGTATGAAATATTTTTAGTGGCTTGACAAAAATGCTGAGCTGAAATAACTCAGCCTTTTTGCTGCTTCAACCATTCTTTCCAGTGGCAAAATGAGGACTCCATTAATCAAATATCATGAGCTGTCTCCAATTATTTTGCCAAGCTGGGAAATCAGTGAAAATTCCACTCTGAACACGTGAAAGCAAAATGTGCCAGTGCATTAACATG
>NW_009916208.1:128581-155485 GCF_000696875.1 Nestor notabilis | reverse complement strand
CCTGCTGAAGAAGTGGTGACATGGTGGCTCTTTTCCAGTTTTCTATCTATGTATGTGTTGGGTTTTGGTTTTTACTTTTTAGTCCCTATAGAAATCCCAGGACTGAGTCAATTTTGCAAAAGTCACTTAAATTCCACCAGGACTGAACATGCAGCCTTTGCTAATGTAATTAATGTCTATTAAGCGAGCGTGAGCCCTGAGCAGCTTAATAGGAAAATCTAATAATGTTTCCTATTGGAATGTTCCCTGTTAAATTGTCCAAGTGCTTTAGTGTATGTTTTCTGTAGGCAGCATTGTTTAATGGAAATGTTACACAAATTAGTATTAGGCCCTTGGTGAAATGGGATCTTTTCTTTAATTTGATTTTACAGCCAGCACGCAGACTGATTGCTGCTTTGGCCTTGCCAGCACGCGGCCAGGCAGGATTAGGTTTTGTTGGGATCACCTTTGGAATGACTTCTCCACAGCTCTCGCCTACAGAGCTGCCGAGGCTGGGTTATTAGCTGAGCTGTAAATGGCATTAATAATGTCCTTGTGGAGCAATAGTGTGGCAGGATGGTCTCCATAAAAATAGGAATCCTGTGGCTGACCAGTGTTTTGTTTTAGTTTTGGAGGTGGGTAATAAAAGAAGAAAATGGAAAGCTTGTGCCTTTGTTTTTGTTTGGCCTAAGGGGTGATGGGAGCCGAGGTGCAGATGTTTGCATAAAGCCCTGGTTGTTCTATGGGCACTGCTGCCTGCCCTGTTTGCTCTTTGCTGAAGCCCCTGTTGAGTTTGCTCCGGGTTTTAGCAGTGGTGGTGATGGAGCCGGGCCAGTGCTGGAGCTCCCTGGGGACCCTCATGCAGAGTTCCCTCCCTGACCTTGTCTGTGTCCTGAGGTTGGAGAGAAAACAGCTGGATACCCATGTAAGAGGGATGGGCAGGATGGGAGAATACAGCCACTGTCTGCACTGCCTGTGTGGTTCCCATCACCAGCTGTGAGTGCCCATACCTGGGTAATGTCTCTGTCATCCCTGTTTTACCCTTGGGGAAGGCTGAAATTCCAAAGAAAAGGAACTGCTTCTCTTTTCTGTAACTACAGAGTCTCCTTGGTCAGGGCTGGCTTACAGGGAAGGATGCCAGGGTTATTAAATGGCCAAATTTAGCCTCTTCCCTACAGAGCTGGAGTAGCAAATGCTCACACTGCATGAGGGGGATGCTGGAGTTGGCATTGCTTGGCCGGGTGCAGCTCTGAGAGTTCACTCTCAGCAAAATATTAACTAAAACAGGATTTCTTCCTCTTTTAGCTGTATCTCTTCTGGAGAGAGGAAGGGATAAATATCCCCCTGGATTTGAGGGGAGCAAGAAGGGCAATTTGTTCAGTAAACTCACTGAGATGGTGCAGTGTATCTGCAGTTCATATGCAAAGGGAAAGATCTGCCTCTCTTCAGGCTGCTGCTTTAGCTCTCCCCAGGAGGAAACTCCCAGGCCAGGGGTTCTTCAATTTTTCATCAGGCTGTTTCCTTCCCTCGCAAGGAGAATTTCTTCTTCAGAGCAGGCTGATTAATTCTACCCTATGCACCATCCTGTACCTTGGGTCTCACAGCACAGTTCCTGCAGCCCCTTTTGCAGCATCGGGCGCTTCACAGATGTGTCTGAAGTCGAGGTCTCCTCCAGGAGCAGCTCCCAGTGTGCATCCGGATTGTGCTTCAGGAATAGCAAATGACTGAGCACTCTGAGCAGCCCTGCTCAGCTCTGCTTCCCATAGAGCACCAATGTGCACACAAGCAGCAAACCCTGGATTGTCCTGCCAGAATCCAAGCCAGCCCTGATCTCATCGTCTTTCAATAGTGTTTAAACAAAGCTAGATCTAAAATGATTACATTGATTATTTATATATACATATATATATGCATATATATAAGGGCAGGGGGGATATGAAGTGGGTAGAAAAGGCAAATTATTTGAGCAGTTCTCAATGGAAAAGGTTTTTAACAACAATAAACCTATTCTGCCTGCTTGTAAAACAATGAACTTTAAATCCCACTATCCTCTGAGAGAAAAGCCCCTAAGCAGTGGCTAAACCAAAATCTTCAACCAGGAAAATCTATACTTACTGTGTGGTTCCCACACTACCTATGAGTGCCTGTACCCCTATACTGTCTTTACCATTTTCTGCTGTTCCAAAGGGAAAATACAGTTGTTGGTTGCTCATACTGATGAGCCTTGTAAAACCTTTGCCTGGTTTTGGTGGTGGTGTTTTCACAGGTTGTTTTTTTCCTATGCATATTAAAACAACTTTCAGAAGTTGGCTGGGCTCACTTTCACTTTAAATTGGGAAACTGAGGCAAAAATGGCCTTACTCAAGATCATAAAATGAATAAATGACAAAGTTTGAGGTAGAACCCAATTTCTTCCTGCTTCAAGTACTAACATTGCTTGTGTGGAAGTGCAGGTCAGGACTAGTTCCCTTGCCTGTGAGCCAAACTCTCTTCTAGTAGCAGGGCCATATGCCCCACTCCATATCACTTAACTAACGATGTATATCTTTGCTGGAAGGTCTTGCATATGGGCAGATCTCCAGTAATGGTATCTGATAAAATCCTTCCATTTCTTTGATTTGGTAATGGATGTTAGCAGTTTAATGCCTGCATGGAGCATGTTTTCATACTGTCAGCACGAGCCCTGTGGAAATGATCGATGGGATGTTGGAACCTCAGCAGGCATAGGGGCAAGAGAAGAAATTGCCTTTCTCTTTAAGTATTTGGGTATTATTTGCTACCTGCAAATACAAACAGTCATGCTGGAACTTTCCTGGTCATGAAACCACTTGGTCTCAGAGCAGCATAGAGAGAGACCTTATCTCATGCCTGTGGTGTTGCTGTCTTGGTTCCTCACCTGCATTATGCTTTTCTTGGTTGAATATTGCCACCCACCTAAGTGCAAATTCATTTATGTCTTATGGGACATAAAGAGAGGAAGCTTTTGTGAGTGAGTGCTGGGTGAGACAGGCATGGGGGTCAGAGGACAGTCCTGTGGCAGCGTGTGTGCATCCTTGATGGTGTCACCTGGGTGTACTTGTCCTGGCTGCACATCTTCTGAAGGCGTGAGATGGCTACAGAAACACAATCTCTGCAGGACCTCTGAGTCATACCCATTAACATGACATAAGAAAGTTGCTGTTGAGGGGGAAAATTAATAGAAGCTGTTGTCTGTGGTGGTGGGAGATGATGCACCAGCCACAGAACATGCAGTGGCTGGGGTTCAAGGTCTCCGGTTGTGCGGGGGGGGGGGATGAGACCCCCCAGCCACAGAACATGCAGTGGCTGGGGTTCAAGGTCTCCAAGGGGATGTTATGAGTGTTTGTCCTCATAGAGCTTGCAGCTGAACTTCCTGAAGCAGGATTTGGAAGCTGCCGTGGGTCAAATCTTCCTGTGATCTGGGGCAGTGAAACTAGAAGTAAAGGAGTGAGAACAGAGGATGAAAGGTGGAAGAGGCTAGCTTTTATCTGTGGCAAACCCCTGATCTGTGCGTGTGCTGCTTGATTTTTGTCAGAGCTGGTTTTGTCACAAAGACCTTTTTCTGCAGGGACAGTGTCTGGGTGATGCTGATAGGAGCAGGAGTTTTGGATTCGTGATAGGCTATCTGGTTTGAATCAAATGAAGAGCCGCTCTGAATCCCTGCCCAAAACACAAACGAAGCCTGCAGCGTGTTAACAAGATGAGAGAGTCTGGCCAACTCATTTAATCTCTTCGAGGCTCCTCTTGGCTTCCAGGTGTTCATCTCGGATCACAAGCCAAAACATCCTGGGAGAGGCTCTTGCTGTCATATTTCCAGCCCATCTGATAAGGCTCGTGCCTCTGAGCCGGCATGCTGCTGCAGGATTCCCGCTCTGCCTTAGCCAGGGATGTCAGGTTAGGGCTTCAAGGCCAGATCCAAACTGTAAACGTAAGAATAGAGGTTGTGTCCACCAAATGCCTCACCGACTGGAATGCCTTTGACCTCATAGCTCTCCTTTTGGATATGTGCTTTTTTCCCACAGATGGGCACTAATTTTGTTGTCCAAAGTCGTATCAAATCCTTACGACAGTTTATCTATTTGTAAGTAGGGGGCTGTGCAAGTAAGTGGGCAACCCCATCAATGCTATCAGAGGTCCAAACTCGCCTCTATATGGAAGCCACATAACTTGGACTTCCTTGGCTCTCTGAGCTTTGACTTGCTTTGGGAGAGCTGAAGAGTTTGTGGCGGGGCTCAGCAGCCCATGCTGGAAGGAGGAAGCCCCCTGAGCTACGTTTAGCTTCGCCAGGAGCAATCTCCTCTAAAGAGCCTGATAGGATGTTGAAGGGGGAGAAGGGAAGGGAGTTGAAGGGAGACTCATCCTTGATGATCTTCCTGAGCACTTTATGGGTGTTGGACTGCCCCAGACAAGGCTGAAACTCAACCCAAGGGACTTGTCTTTGCCACAAAAACCTGTCTTTTCTCCTAGTTCCGCTGAAGATGCTTCAGACTGACTATTAGGCGTGTTTCTAAATTATCTGTATGTTTTCCTACCAACACTACAAGTACTTGCAATTATTTCCCCCCAGTCTAGTCACTCTTTTCCTCTAGGCTTCAGAGGGACCAGAAAGGTACTTAACTTATGTTTTATTCATTGCAGTCACTATCTCTTGTTAATTTCCTTACATTATTTACAGAATTTTAAAGTATTTTGTGTGTCAGGCAACATTCCAGCCCCTATAAAATGCTAATTTTCCAACTGTATCAGAGGCAAACATCTTTCCCGGGCCCCTAGGTAGACAAAGGGTCATCCCCCTTCTCAATTCATCTTTCATGATTCTATATATAAACACAATAAAGCCTGCTTGAACGGCAGATCTCGGGCAACCCGCTTCTCTGTGCGGTTAAACTTTATGAAGATCCATTGTGGTTGTGTTCCTGGTACAATAAATTTAATTTTTGATCTAGTGCCTTTAATTACGAAGGATGACGGAGCCTGGTTGAAGTACAGGAATAACCACTTTGGATCCTTGCCCTAAACGGGAATGAAACACAAGGTTCAGAAAGTTCAAGTAACTTTGTGAAAAGAAACTGATTTCTATTTTCACAGTTGCTTCTTTGTACTTCCTAATTCCAGCGAGAGAGGAAGTGGGGGAAACCCAAACCCCAGAAGGGTCTTAATGGTTTAAGTTTTAATCTTGTGCCTGTGAGCTCTTGGCAGATTGGTCCTGTCCCCAGCCTTGGGATGTTGGAACCTTTCGAAGTACCAGGACAGCCAGCACCATAAAATTGGGCAGTACATGAAGATTTAGACATTTTAAGATGGGCTAAATCACTACGATATGTCTGAACCAAGTGTTTCCTGCTGTCCTGTTATATCTCAAGGTTTAAGGCCGGCCAACAGGAAACACTTGACATTAGATTTCAGTGGCTTTTAGCCTGGCCAGGTGTACATAGTGACCACAGCACATCCTGTGAGCCTCTTTGTCTCTCAGTCACAGTGGCTATTGCCATTGGTGTTTGCTGTACTTGTCACAGATGTCCCTTAGGTGCCCCATGTCCTCTGGTCAGCTGAGCGGACATGGGTGCTTCCACCTCTGCCCATTGCTCTGGAGAAATCTTAGGTGAAGATGAAGTATTCTGATGGAAGTGTTGCATTTCTGCTCACTGGACATGGGAGAAAACAACCCTTCAGGTCTGGAGTTGTTTCAGAAGGGAGGCCAAGGCTGTGGATGCAAAGCAAGGGTGTAACGCAGATGGTGCAAGGACCCGGCATGAATGTGGGAGCAACCAGGGCTGGATTTGGCAGGCAGTGCCAGGACACCACAGCACCAGCAAGCTCCCCTTTGCAGACAGAGCTCTGGGCTCCTGCTGTTGTTTATAAGGCAGAACATTTCTCCTCCGCACCTCCTGAGGTTTGCCCACACAAGGATGCCTCTTCTCCATCTGTTCAGCCTCCAGCAATGCTGGTGTGTCAAGGCAGTGGTTCCATCATTCTCTATGGATGTCAGGTCAAGGAGAGGTCAGATTGTGGTAAAGAAAGTGACTCAATCTCAAAATCAATTTAAAGGTGGCATTGTTCTGGCTTTTCCTACCAGAGGGGGATGCTCTGAGGTAACGCTTCTGATCAAAAAGTGTGGTCAGACTTGGAGACTTCATCTGAATTTTGTAGTCACTTTGAGCAGCACAGCAAGGACGTCAGGCTGCAAACACATGGGCTTGGCAATTATTTTTCAGTGCTTGGAGTTTCATGAAAGTTTCAAGGTTTTCCCAATAAAAGCATCATGGGATGTAATGGGGGGTAGCTCTGTGAGTTGCCTCCTCAACTGAATGAGAAGTACAGGGCTTTATTGGCTAGGTGATGTCTCATGATGTAGAGCAATGCAACCTGCAGCCTAAGCACAGGCAACTTGTGGATCACCTTCCAACTCTCACGCCTTGGAGGGTGATGCTTGGATGCTCCCAGCATCTCACCATGCAGATATCTATTGCTTCATCTAAAAAGCTAGCTCAGTGACATGAGCGTCTGCTATACACACTTGAACTAGTGTGTATAATGATGTCAGCAGAGGGAGATGTGGCCCTGTGTCCCCCACTGGTGGTATTGTGACATGAAAGAGCATGGCTCAGCCCCAAAATTACAGTGGGGCATGTGCTGTGTGAACAGCTACTCCTGGAGTTCTCAATGGCACACCTCTGCCAGCAGCCAGGAAGTGATGGCTGTCACTGAGATACAGTAGACCAGGGCATCGTCTTTAAGTCCTGCCTTCTTCTTTCCATACCACTTCTGCCATTCCTGAACTTGTTTTAGGTGTAACTGGGAAAGCTCTGGTGAGGCTGGTTGAAGTTCAAAACCATTGTTTCTGAAGCGAGCAGCTGTGATGTTTCCAGTTGTGATGATACCTTTCTTGGAAAAATGACAGATAACTCTTGGAAATGACTGGGAAACCTCAGAGGTTTCCTGCTGCTGAAAGCCAGGGAGTTCCTGTGGCGGGGCTGTTCTGTCCTGCTAGCCTTCACTTTGGAAACAGATGTCTGAAGGACAGCCCGGTCCCATAGACATTGTGCTCCTGACCACTGTCTCCAAAAGAGTACAGCTTTTTGGCACTTTGAAGGTAGCCATTGTGTTCCCTCAGAGGTGCACACCTCTGATGGACAATAAGAGGACAAGTCATCCCACTCTGTCCAACTTTACGAGCAGCTGAGTGATGTGCAAGGCTCTGCAGGACTGAGGAGACTGTTGGCAATAACTAGATCAGGTGTAAGGCTCTGTCCTTGATGTCAGACTTCGTTTTGGGGCAGTTTCTTTTCCAAGGTATCAACCCACATGCATGTGGCATTATGCTGCTCAAAACCCCTTTGCATGTGCACTGTAGCTAGAGGCAATACACTTCACATACAAAAGCTGTCTTTCTACTGGGGGGGGGGAATCCTATTTACAAGCTTATGTGAAAGATTTCCCCCATCCTTTCATCTTAAACAACAAATTGGCATGTTAATAAACGCAAGCCCCAAGAATCTGAATGCTGCTCAGACACTTGTGAATGGGTTTCTGTAGCCAGAGCGAACCAGCCTTGGAGCCTGGTTGGCTCAGTCTGGCTGCAGAACCAGAACCTAGGCACACACTCCCTGCTCCAGGGCTGGTCCTGCTTCTTCATTCAAGTCAATGGCACAGTCCTGGCTGAGGATGTGTTAGATTTCTCTGCAAAGCAGAACTGGTAGACTATGAACTTTGATAGGCATTAAGAATATGATACTTTCACAAGTCGTTCTGCATGGAGCCATTGTGAAATGGGGAAATGCATCAAAAGTTGCCCATTGGAAATCACCAGCCCACTGCAGGTAAACTAAATATGTTTCATTCACAATCTTGGTGCCACCTTGGTGCCACGTTCCAGTGAACCCATGGATTCACACCACCATTCATCCATCAGGTCTTCTTTATACCATATGCCAGAACACCATTTTCTCCAAGCTTTCACTTCAAGTTGACTTGAAAATGCATTGCCAAGAGTTCTCCCTTTCCCCCGACCTCTGTTTGTCTTTTGTTCCACTGCAAGGTGAGGGAAACCTTCCTGAGGGTTTGGCAAACATGCACCATGTGGAATTTGCCAGCATTGGTTAAATCTGAATAAATAAATCTATCTGTTCCCAAAAGGAACCTGCTCATTCTGTGATGTCAAAGCCTGGCCTTGGTGACATCAGTTAATCATCACAGGAATTACTGTGACGCCCCAGGCAGTTACTGGCTGAAGCAGATGGGAGATAGATGCTTGAATGGAGGAAGAAAAAGATTCTCTTCAGATAAGTGCATGGGAAAGAAATAAAGGAAATTTCATGATAGGTTAAAGGAGCTTTTTATGTGCAGAAAGTAATATTTCCCTGTCTGTGGCAGGGATGAATGCTTTTTTGCAAGGTAAAGAACCTCTAAGGAAATACACTCTAAATAGGCAGATGTATCCAAATAAAATAGCAAGAGGTTGCTTTTTTTACATGGGCTGTAGTTATAAACCCATGTACCTGGAGATACATGATGCAGGGGGGCACTCTTTCTTTCCTGGAATGTTTCTGGATACCAGAAACCTACTTTACACATGTGAAAGTTCAGGTATTCCAAGCTGGATCTCCCATCTGATAATTTCCATTGCTCTTGAAGCATATTATACTTCCAGGATGTAATTTGCTTTAGTGAATTAGCTTTTATTCCTAAAGCGCTAGCGACCACAGGGCTGAACACAGCTCTCCAGAAAGTGACCTTGAAGATCACACACCATTACTGATGCCTTGTTTAAACTGCAGAGAAGTGTTAAGACTGCATAATAAGATGTTGATTGTCAGGCTGAGCAAGCTGAGATGAAGATGATGTTGGGAACTACTGCTTTGCCATCTTTGCCTGGACTGTTCTAAATGCTTTTCTTCATTCTCTGTTCATCCCCTATCTTTCCTCTGCAAACTTCCTGAAGATAAATTCCGGTTCTTCATGGGCAAATATTGTTCAGAATAAATAGGGAAGCAGAGGAAAAGTGTTTGTTTTATACTCAGTGGGGTGATAAAAGAAATCTCTGGGCAGGCTGCAGCCTCTGGACCATTGTTCCTTTGTGTTTTTGGCAGAAACAGTTTGGGCTGTATTGATTTCTTGTGAAATGAAATGTTAACAAATGTGTTGGCGACAGGGGATGATGTTTCTTTCTCTTGCTTGTGGATTTTCTGAGCCCAGAGGATGTTCTAACCTTTATTCCCCAAACCCCTGGTTGGAAATTCAGTGAGATTCATGGGGAAACTCAGTGCAACAAATAGCTGTGTGTTCAGCTAGTTTCTCCCCCAGTGGAGGCTGTAGTATGTCTTGTGTAAATATCCACAGAACTTTAGGCACAAGACAGTGTAGGAATAATGTTACTTTCTTTTTTCTTAAAAATCCTTATTATCCTAAAATTTATTAACAAATATTCTCTTGGGGAGGGAGAGATCAATGCAAAATTAGTCTTGCAATATCCTGCAAGCTGAAGCAGCCATGAACAACACTGCCTGAGAGCAAACCTGGGTACCACACCAAGCTTTAAAGGTGTCAGCATCTGTGGGGAAGAATATCTGAAGATTGCTTTGCTATTTTCCATCTCCTAAGAGGAAGAAGGCTAGTGAGGGGAAATCAGTGGGGATCAGCCCCTTCTGGTGTCCACTGAATGCTTGGTTTTAAGCAGATCTCATCCAAATCTCAGTAAAATGCACCTAATCCATGTACTTTGTGTTGCAGCACTCAGCTCATAAGCTGCCCTCCAGCACTGCTGCTATGTACCATTCTCTGCTGCATCAATCCCATAATATTCTGCTTCTCCATACATGATGTCCCTGCATTGTGTAGCTGTTTGCAGGGTTATCCAGGTGCACTGTACTGCAAGTACAACCTCCCAACACACTTTCTCTCCTGTAGTTTATGGCTTTCACTGTTCTGGCAGGGAACAAAAGGATCTGACCTTCCTAAGGGCGAGCAGGGAAGTTACTAAATAACTGAGTTCTCCCTCCTCCAAAAGGCTGTAAATTGTGCTGAAATAGTGGTTTCAGGATGTGCCAGATGAGAAGCTGCTCTAGGCCACCAAATGACTTATCATTGGACATGAACCAGAGGAAATGCTTTACCCTGGAAAACTCACACCTCCCTCTCTTGCAGAACACACACATTTGCTGCCTGCTTTCTCCAGCCATGCTCCTGTTGGAAGCACTACAGTGTCCATGGGTCAGGGAGGGTTGTGGTCCACCCCAGGAAAGGACGCTCCCAATCACTGTCAGCCTCTCCTTTGAAAGCTCAGGGGCAGTTCAAGGTCTTTGGGCTTGCTGAAGATTTGGCCACATGGGAAGAACCCAGCGCTGGGTTCGAGGTGGGCAGTCCTGGAGAGCACACAGCATCTCGTGGATCTGTGTTGATTGGTTTTGGGGGGACAGGTCCAATGAGCTACAGAGATATGAAGACAAGTGGTGGAAATGACTCTGTTCTGTTGAGAACTACATAAATAGTAGGAAAACAAGGCCCCAAAGCCAGCAGGTGAACAAAGCAGCTTTGTGGCATTGCTGCAGCTTACATTCATTTTCTTGCCTTTCTGAAGAAGGCAAGACAAGCAGCACCACAACAGTCTTCTCTCTTTGTCTGTGTAGCTTGCATTAAACACCATAAAAAGTTCCCCTTCTTCAGGATATGACCCTTCCAAAAGGGTTCTTGCACACACTTTCTCCTCCTCTTAGCTATTTTTTTCCATGCTTTGACATCATTACGTGAGGGACATTACTGAGCTCCTAAGCGTGGAAGAAATGGTTCTGAGCCAAAATGTTCTGCTGAAAAATAGAGGGTTTTTTTCCATGGCTCCATCTGAACACAGCCAATGTGATTTTCTGTAGCTCCAGTTTTATAGGGGAGATTTCTGAAGCCCTACCCTGAGGTTACCAACTTGTGGGGAAGTAACACGTGGTCAATCAGACTTGTGATTTCTGCCTCCCCAGCCAATAAGTATCCGTGCTACTTTTCACACTCTTGGGGAATGACCTTAATTAAGCTTATTAAAGTTAGTTCTATCTTAATTGTGTGGCCATGATCCTACAAACACCTCTGCATATGTACAAACACTGTTGACGTTTAGAGTTCCCATTAAAGCCAATGAGGCTGATTCTGTGCTGAGACTTGCATGTGTTTATTAGGGCTGGTGAGAACAAGGTCTGCACCCTGACATTCACTGCAGTTAGGGCTAATAGAAGACTTTATCCTAGAATAGTTCGGGTTGGAAAGGACCTTAAGATCATGTAGTTCCAATCCCCCTGCCATGGTCACTGAGGCAGTGTTTTAGATACATGGTCTAAAGATGGAAGCAAGAGTTTCATATAAAATAAGAGCTGAACTAATAATTTTCTCAAATTAAAGCACATTCCCAAGAATATTTTTTTTTCCTTGCAAGGAAAAGATGAGTTTAACTTATTTTTATGCCATGTTATTTTGGCTGAGCACTCTACTGGTGTCTTCATTGCTCCTTACCAAGTGTTGCCACTGCTGCACCAGTTGCAGTTTCCTAATGCATTTCAGCTGCAAAGCAATGTAGTCATTTCCATTCCTGGGGCTGTTCTGCTCACAGCATTGCTCACAGGGTGTTGCTGAGAGCACTCAAGCCGTGTGGAGGTTGGCTCATGTCTGACACATCTTTACCACCCAGAAACACTGTTCCTGCCCATTCTGGTAGCATGGAAGTCAGTGGTAACTGCAAGGATGGGGCTTGAAGCTGTGCCAAGCCTGTGAACACCCACCTTACCTGTAAGTAACACTGGTCTTGCACCTCCCGAGGCTGGCACTGTGTTCTGGCTTGAGATCAGATGTCCCCTGGGGACTGACAGTGGCCTGTCTCAATCTGCTCTCAGTTGTTTCCTGCTTCAGTAAGTCAGAGCCCTTTTCTTCATGAATCTTGTGAGTCTTCTGCTTGTCAGGTCTGTGATGCTGGGTTGTGATCTCCAGGAGAGGCCTCCTGGTGTATTTCTTTGTTCTTTGACTAATTGGAGCCTCGGGAAGGAGATGTGCACCATGGACATGAGCGTGCTGCAGGTTTGATTCACTGTAGCATGTCCTATTGAGAACTTCCCAAGCTTCACTGCTGCCATGACTCACTGTGTATTTTTATCCTCTGGGCCATTGTTCATCAATTCATGAATTAAACTTATTGCTTTTGAGAGAAGCTACATGAGAGCATCCCATTGAGTTCTCAGGTTTGGTGATTCTGAGCTATTCAGAAGACTGGTTTGGAATGTGTTGGAATAGATGGAAAGAGTTCCATTGGTTCTGGGGGCAAGTTTGCTTTAAGTCATTCATGAAGAAGAAAAAGCACCACCTGAAGATGTTTCTTCAAGTACTTCTCCCTTCCCACTGATTTCACAAGAGCTGAAGAGCTGGGCAGTCTGGTCACACAGAAGAGCCACCACAGGTCAAGGCAAGCCCTCTGCCCTTGTCTGGAGCCAGTGGGCAGCTGAATGTGAACAGTGGCTGTTATCACAAACGCTGCCATTTGCTGGGGAGATCTCTAATGAGGCAGGAACGCTGGAATTTTTCCAGCACGTCGCCCCTGTTGGCTGCCCTCCCATTTGGTCATGCTAAAGGACGAGGTAAATAGGGCTTTCATGAAACCTAACACCCGCCCTACCTAATCCCCCCTGCCTTCAGACTGCGGGGCTAATCAGTTGTTTTGACATAACTGGGATCCAAATTCTATGAGGAACATGGCCAAGAAAAGTTCAAATCCAAGACCAAGATTAATGAGAACTTCAAAGAAATTTACCACCAAATGTTACTAATTTAGTACACCCTGTGTTTGAAACCAATGACCTAATTGGAAACTATATTCTTTAAAAGCCATTATGTCCCAGCTCTTTAGTATTCAGGAGGTGGCTTCTGAGATCAGAGTCGGTTTATGTCATTTGGTGGGATGGGACAGTGGAATTCCACCCCACCTCCCCAAAACTGGGATAAAATATCCTGCTGTTGACTACATTAGGTGATTGGGCGCTTAATACACAATAAATAACAGATTCATAATCAGACAAACAATTTCCTTCTGCTCTCCAATAGCTTGAGTATAATATTACAAATCCTTTAAAGCTGGTTAGAGAAATGAAAGGTCTGATTAACTCTGCTGTCATGTTGCCAAAAAATCAGCACATCAAACCAAAATGTACTTAGCATAAAAATGTACATTATTGCACGGGGCTGCAATTTGCCTTCCCAGAGTTCCACCAAGGTCTACGTGCAGGAGTCAGTCCTGCACTTGGCTATGGGATCTGGAAGAAAAGCAGATCACTGATCCCTTTAGCAAAGACCCATCAACCTGCTGTGGAGGTCAGGCATGCTGTGGTCAAGCTCAGGCACATCTCTGTGTCGTTCCTTCTTCCAGCACTGCCACAGGGATCCATATTGTCCTGAAAGGGTCCTGCTGTTGCATGCAGTGAGGTGATTTGTCTTGCATCAGGCCATGCTGATTCTTCCCCTGAGAGCCAGGATGGAGGCATTCATGTTGGAGAACCTATGGGGTTTGCCCAGCAGATGAGTTCAGATAGAGTGAAGCCATATAGATAGTTCAGATAGAGCTACTGCAAATGGAAGTCTTCTATAGATGTTAAAATCACCACTTTCTATATACAAAGGAGGAAGAAAATGTTTCTACCTTGGGCACATCAATAACTGAACCATCTTCTGGCAGTGGCCATTTCTCTGCTCTGACCACAGGGAGACTGTAATAACTGTTCAGACTTGCATCTTCATCTCCTGAGCATCAGTGTGGATGCTCAGGAAGAACCCCATCCTCAGCAAGGTGCCCAGATCACACAGCCAGGCTGTGAAGGAGAAACACAGCCATCCCCACTTTGCTGAAGATAAGGTGCCCTGTGGGTTAGAGCCATGCCAGTACCCTGACTGATACTGAGTCCTTGCCCTTCTTATTACCTGGCCTTTCTGCAGCTGAATCAAAGCTGCAGTGAATGTACAACAATGGAGAGAAGCAGCTTTCCTAAGCCTTGGTGATGTTCCAGCTGCAGTGATGCCTCCAAAATCAGGCACCTGATTCAGCCAGAGCTGCTGCAGAATGCTGGGTGTCCATCCTGCACTACGTGATGTCTGCAGTTGTGCATGGGGAACTGCTGGTGGTTGCAGAGTGAGGCTACTCCAGACAGCAGAGATGGAGATCCTTATGTTTAGAAGCTCTCCAGTTCAAAAGCTGTGGGGTCTTTTGAGATGAGCTGGGTTTATTTAAAGTAATGAGAATATATTTCTAGCCATTGAGGATACTGGTGTCTAAAGTGGAGCTGTGAAGCAAAGTCCTCTTAAAAAATCTTGATTAATATTTCTGGGCAAAATAACAGCTCTGGAAGGATCTGCAGAGAAGGTTTTGGTCCATACACCTGAACAACCTTTAAGTTAATTGTTTGGAATTACTGCAGTCCATTTCAGACACTGCAGAGGATTCGGGATAACTCATTTGCAAACCTGCCATCTCCCATGCAGCTCCTGATCTGTTTGCCACCCTACCACTACAGCAGCAGACAGACTCTGAAAGAAGAAATTGAGTTTTTCAACATATAGCCAGGCTGTGAGGTGCTTACCTGCTGCTGCAGAGGGGAGTGAGGAGCTTCTCTGGAGCTAAGGGACCTGCCATTTCATTTCTAATGGAGTTCACATGGTATCTTGGTGTTTGCTTTCCCTAAACCCAAACAGTTGTCAATTAAAAAATAAATAAAGGAATAACAAAAAAGAAAAAGGGCCTTGATCAGGCTGGAGCAATTTAGATACATTGCTCCAGCAATGTAATAGCTCCAAAATCCAAGGAACCTTTAAGAAAGATTCCTTGTTCCCACATCAGGGATATTTTGCCAATAGCTGCTTAGTGAACATCAAGGTAGGTTTTTCTTGGGTCATTTTCAGAAAACAGTTTAAAAGAAAGAAAGAAAACTCCCCAAACCAAGTGGCGTCCTTTGCTGGCTGAGGAGCTGATTCCTGCTTGGCTGTGGGTTACCTAACCCAGGTCAGATACTCAGCCTGGTGGCAATCAGTAAGGTTTGATCAAGTTCAGCTGAGCTGTACAATTGGCCCCTGTCAAAGACACTTCTCTGTGTGCCCAGTGTTAACAGAATCATAGAATGGTTTGGGTTGGAAAGGACCTTAAGATCATCTAGTTCCAACCCCATGCCATGAGCAGGGATACCTCACCTTAGACTATGTCACCCAAAACTCCATCCAGCCTGGCCTTGAGCACTGCCAGGGATGAAGCATTCACCATTTCTTTGGGCAATCTGTGCCAGCACCTCAGCACCCTCACAGTAAAGAACTTCTTCCTCATATCTAACCTGAACGTCCCCTGTCTAATCATCTATTAGATATTTATTAATTCATGCTTGACAATGATTCTTTCCCACTCCAATGCAGGACACATGCCTGTTCAAGGCAGTGCTGAAGCACACATTAGAGCTGAAGCACTCAGCAACCCAGCATCTGCTGAGGAGGGCTGGAGATTTAAGTGATTTCCTCTTCAGGGCCTTACAAGCCTTGTGGGGTTCATGCCACCTTAGGAGCCTGGGCACAGCTTGAAAGGTTTAAGTGCAGGAGAGACCGTATTTCCCAGAAAAGGGAAATTTGTATTTTATAAACCCCTCAGTACCTGTTTTGCTCACATCCATTTTATGATTATAATTACTTGGATTACTTTTATTTTAGATGAAGGAAAACAATAATGAAAGGGTAACTAAATAAAAAAGGCACAGAAAAAGAAGGAAAACACTGTGGTTTCTGTTCAAAATGTTTAACCCTTCAGTAAGACGAAGAGCTGGATCTTTAGATGTGGAGGAAAAGGCTGGCTTGCAGCTACATACAGACCACTAAGATTTTCATCTACTCTTTTCAATGGAGCATTCATTCCTGCCCTTAAAGAAAGGTGAATCTCCTGTGCCTTTTCTGTGCTTAAAACAAGCTGTGGTTCTCCAGATGTCTGCAACAAAATTGGGCATTATGAATACATATAAATAGTAAATATTATATATACACACAAAAAATAATTGTGTCTATAATGTATGTAATTTCCCACAGAAATGCCTGTTGCATTTCTCCATCGTTGCTGGGGTATATGGAAAGGGGAGTGCTGTAGAGCTCAGCCCAGGGCAGGTGGGGATGAGAAGGGCACCATGTCCTGCAGCAAAGTGAGTTTTGTTTGTTCTCAGTGACCATGCTGTATTCATGCAGGCACAGTGGATGAATTGAGTAAGGCATCTCCAGTGCCTGCAATCCACTACAACAAGGCAAATAGAGATTATAATCCTGTAAATGCCTTTGAGTGTGGTAATTGCTGAAATAAGAGAAACCCCACAGCAGGGACTTGTGATCACTGGAGACCCTGTGTCTTCATAAACATCCCTCGTCCCTGTTCCAGTTCTCATTACAGTGGTGGAAGCTGCCTTTCCTTCTTGCTATAATACGTAAAGCCCCACAAAGGACATGAAACTTGTTCTTTCCAGAGGCTCCCACCACACTGGGCTATGCCTACATGTTTGAAATGCCCAAATCTCAGAGCACCAGAAGCTCTGCCTGGATTTGCTGAGTATTATTGACCTTTTCTGGGTGTTTCACCCAGCAAAAAGACACATCATCTTTTCCTGTGTCCCTCATGAGCCCCAAGAAGCAAGCGCCATGTACCTTACACCCGCTGCACAGTGCGTGGCAGGCTCCTAGGAAAGCAAGCAGATGTATTGCTCTGTGCAGTGGCAATCAGGAAGGGAATTAAAATTATTATATGTTGCCATGGTAATGAAGTCCCGGGATTTGGCTAGGAGGAAAAGTGAGGTTGTAGCTAGTTGCTTATGAATTCCTCAGTAGGCTCTTCAATACTCTGTTTCCTTTAAATGAAATTGGAGAAAGACGCGCAGTTCATATTGGGGATAAAAATTTTATGAAGCTAAATCTAGGCAGTGTTTTAGTGTCAGTCAGCATTAACCCACAGCATGAACACATAAATAATTGACATTTCAAACACCCCAGTGCTCTGGGGTAGAGCACCAGCAGCACTCGAGGGCTGTTGCTCCACGGGCAGCCCTGAAGCTCATGAGCCTCTTCCCAAGAATCTTGGGCTGGATGAAACCATTCTTCCTTCCTTTCATCCTTCCGTTTCCATACCTCCTTACAGGCTTTCTTCTGGCCAGAATAAACCAAGATAAACCTGTCAGGTTTCTTCTGGCTTGCAGCAGGTGAGTTTAACTGCTTAGGGAAGTATTTGCAGCTATCTCTTGAAGACCAGATTTATGCTTATCTATAGGCTGTGGTCAGCAGGATGGCTGTGGGCTGAGGTTTGCATGTGTGAGATCAACTCTGCCCCTGCCAGGAGCCCAAATAAAGAGAATCCTGAAACAAATGAACAGAAAAAATAAATGAACTTCATAAAAAAAAGTCATAGAAAAATAGAATGAAAAGATCGCAAAGCACTGCTTGTTTGTGAGGTTGAGGATTGGGTTTGAAAATGGATGTTCAGTGGAGATTTATGATAACAAAAGGTGGGTTTTTTTGACCAACCCTGGCCTTCATTCCCCCTTACATTTGTAATAAGATGAATTATTATAAGGTGATTATTAATTTGCAAAGAGAAAATATGGTAAAACCTATCTTTTAATATTTTCAGCAAGAATAACACTAGGAAAAGGAAACTGCTCCAGTTTATCCCCAAACTTGATTTTACCATCCTTTTTTTTACTTTTCACTTCATACCCCCCTTTATCAGAGGCAAATGGGGGAGGTAGAGGATGAGAATAGACCATTGTCTGCAGGGCAGGATAGAGGGCCAGTGGGAAGAGAAGGGGAACAAAACCAAAGCACAGAAAAGAGGAGTTTTGAGGGCTTTCAAGGACTATTTTCAGGCAGAAAAATAGAGACAAATTCTTGTGGCAGGGAGATGTTCTACACTGTGCAAGAGGCTCAGGTGAAAAATGCTCACTAGGAAGTAATGCCATGTGGAGAATTCTTCCCCTTGCTTGAAATCTATGGAACAGCTGATCTGGAAGATGGGATGAGGCTCCTCAGCTGGCTGCAGCCTCCCGCCCCATTCATGGCTCCCATCACCTTCTTGCTCCTCCTGGACCCTTGTACCCACTGCCTTCCTCTGCAGAGCCAGCAAGTCCAACCATCCTACAGCAAGCATTTAGTTTTCCATGTTTATTTCCTTGTTCCCATGCAGCCGCAAGCACTAATGCCAGGTGGGATTGACAGCTGCTGCGAAGAGGAAATCTCAGCTTGTTGTGACAGCAGCATGGATGTTTGTTGGATAAATATACGTGTACAAGTGAAACTTCCTCCTTGCTGTTGCAGGATGAGCTGCTGTCAGTCTTGTCTGAGCATCCCTTTGCTGCTGTGCAGCAGACAGTGGCATTTCATTTGACTCTGGAGCTTTCTAATGTCAGTCTCAACATTCTTTTCACTGTGGTTGTAAAGCAAGCACTTCACTGTTAGAGGACACAGGTGAAAGCAGATCAGCTTGATATTGCTGGATGAGATATGCTGCAGCCCCCTTTCTCCTGCTTCAGTGCATAGCCATGCCCCATCCACATTATAACCAGGATGACTGCTAGGAACAAACACCTCAGAGACCTTCTCAGCTCTATATAACTGTAAAAACAGTGAAAACAAAGGGTGAAATGAAGAAAGCAGCACCATCATCAGGGCTCCTGCCTGGTGCCTCTGCTGTGCAAGAGAGAAAGAAATGCAGGTCCCTAAGCTGCAGGATGGCTGGGGGCACAGCAGTGTAGCTAGGACACTAGTAAAGGCTGGAATGCTGCAATCAGTGACTTTCACAGAGTTTGGGAACTTGTGGACCGTGCCAAGAGCAGCACCAAACTCTCCTCAGCAGGTGCTCCCATTTCCAGCAGTGATTACATTCCCTAAAACCCACCTGCCAGAGGGGCTGGGTTTGATTTTTGCAGCCCTTACACAGATCAGCTGCTGATTCTTTGCTGGATGCCCAGTGAGCACAGGGGCTTTTCCCCTTACCCACCTCTGCATCTTCTGCTCTGGGGTGGATTTGTAGTGAACCTTCTCTGCAAAACAAGTGTCCTGAAGCTGACTTTGGGAGCCTCTGAACCTCTTCAGCAGCTCATCTTCCATATTACTCCTAAATAGGTGTCTTTTGGACCCTTATAAAAGGCAGAACCAGCATCTCGTGGCAACTCTGGAGGAGAGAATGAAGTAAGTAAGGAGCTCTGGGTAGCCAGACCTTGCAGAAGTACCTGGGGAAAGTGGAGTCTTGGCCCTGCAAAAGGAGGGTCTCATGGCCTCAGGGAGGGGTGACACTGGAGGTTAGGATGAGGACATTTCATCTCTTTGGGAGGCTTGAGGGGTTGAGTAGTTGAGCAAATGCTGATGCAGTGAACTAAGCTTTAATGGCCATTGCGTGGTATTTGCCCTCCCTCTCTGCAGAGCAGTGGGTGATAGCCTGGAGGAGGACCAAGGGGCCACAGGGTCTTGGTGTGTTTGTGTGAGTGTGTCCTGTTCTCAGGGGTGTGTGGTCTGACCTGTCTGTGTTCACTAGTGCAGAAGGACCATTTTGCTCTACTGGGAGGTGGGTGGTAGTCAACAGACCTTCTCCATTGCTCAGGCCCCTTAGGTGTCTTCTGTGGAGCTGTCAAGGGGAAAGAGGGCACCGTGCTGAGCCTCACTAAAGCCTTTGCAGACCTCCAAAATCTCGATGCTGTTCAGATAATAGCAGTCTTTGTGGTCTCCACAGGACTTGATGATATGCCAGGGCTTCTGATGACGACTCTGGTTTTGGGTGGAAACAGGTCATTGTGAAAGAAATCTCCATTGCATTTGATATCCCTCTAGAGCCATGGAAGCCAGAAGCACTGGGTTTGCCAGGCACAGTGATGGGGTTTCTTTCAGCTGGGAATCTAATTTGGGTTTTTCCACACTAGGGAAAGCTTGAGACTTCCTGAACACCAAACCTCGGAGCCTTCTCCTCTGCTATGAGCCTGGTAATGGCCTCACACACCAAGAGAAAGTAAACATGAGGAATTATTCCTGGCTTTTTCTCTCTGGTGCTACGCTTGGGCTGGCTCCACTGTGGCACATGAATAGAGTGTCAGGTTGGCTGCTGTCAGATCAGTAGGTTCATTTTGCATCTTTTTTTTTTCCTTTATAGGCTATGAGAACACAAAAGTACCAAAGGAAAGACTTGTTTCCCTCCCTACTGTGCTAAGCCAAGGCAGACTCATGTTATTGCTCACCCAGCCTGGAAAGCCACGGTCTTCAGATGCTCTGGGATGCAGAGGTGGGCAAGTGTGCTTTAAATAAGCTTTTCTTTTCATTGCTAGGTTTGAATGAACTTCTAGAGCTGGTCAGAAATGGAAAATCACTGTGAGGTGTCTCCGTGGTGGGAATATTTTGTGTCAACTGTTTTACCTTCTATAGACCTTATTTTGATTGATTTATTTCTTAGAATCAGAAATACTCCAATGAACCCATTTTTCCTTCTTTTTAAATAATGTTTCTCACTAACTGCTTAGCTACACTTCCCATTTGCAGTGCAGACTTGAACAGTGTCGGAATCAGTTGTGATGTGCAAATTCCCATAGACTTTTGAAAACTCCATGATTTAAAAGGTGTATCGCTCGAATGTTTGTGAACTCAAAGCTGACCATCACAAATCTCTGATAGCACATTCAAGAAAGGGCTGTTACTATGTCTGAGGTTGGGATTGACTCAAATTTCCTGCTGGGGACTGTGGTGCAGAATGTAAATAACACAGAAATTAAATCTGAGCAGGACTCACAGTGTTATTTAAGAGCATTTTTTAATTAAACAAAAGTTTCTCCAAAACTTTTAATGGGCTTTTTTGATAAAGGCTCCCATTTAGGTAGACTCCCTTAATGTTTTTTCCAAAGAGTAAAATTAAACTGTGAAAGCCCCAGAGGTAACAACACACCACTTCAGCCAAAGCAACTAAAACTTCCAGCTTAAAAACAAACTATGTTTTACAAAACCAAACTCTATTTTACTAAAGGAATGAAAACCTCCAAAGGAAACATGAACTGCTTCTTCAGGAAGTATGGGCAATGAGAAGACCCCCCACTTACTGACTGCATTCCTCCAGCAAAACCCCTCTCATTTCCCACTGGCAATGTGCAAATCTCCTATCAGCTGAAAAACATTGTGTTTTTGCATTAAAAGTAATTGCTGAATGTTCTTAACTAGAAACAGGCTGGGGAAAGGGAAACGGAAACCTCGATGGGATGAGTGTTGCCTCCCACTTGCAACCGTTTCAAGTGTCGGGAAGCATCTGAGTAGGGATGGCAGGTCCTTGGTGCCCGGCTTAATGAGGCAAATCATTACAGAAAGACAGGTCTCTAATGGAAAGCACTGGAAATGTTGAATCTTTATTACAGTGTTCTCAGGGGTGTTCGTTTTAATCAATGCCTGGATGGTCAGATTAAGTCTGTTTGCTCTCTTTTGTGAACTACTGTGCAATTCAGCATTAATGAAGGTCTAATTTTATAGTGTTATTGTTCAAGAAGGTAATACAAGCCTGGGAATACTGGCAAGGAGATAAACTTTTGAGGTCCATGCCAGTAGTTAGGTCTCTGAACTAGCTCTGGTAAATGAGTAGATCAAACAGAACTCTGACTTTCAGCTCAAACAGAGCCACCACCTGCTCTGCAGACTTCCCATGAAGTTCTCCCCAGTGCTTTTTAATTCTGTTTCTGTTCTTCCCTTTTCTCTGGTGAGAGAAACTGGCTGCAGGGGAAGGACTATGGTTCTTCTGGTACCATCCGTGCCAGTTAGACCTGGGAAGTACCAGAGACATCAAAATGCTGGAGCTCCTGCCAGAGGGCTGGCATGACCTGGACTTCAGAGCCTTGCTTTTGACTGTGCCTATTGGAGCTTTCTTCATTTGCCCCTTGGCAGCTGTTTTTCAGAGGAGTGATGGGTCTTTTGGTATCTGCTTTGCCAGGGAACTGGTTTTGTGAAGGTGTAGGGATAGTATAAAACTTCATTGGTGGCGGAATTAGATTCACACCAGTGTAATCCTGATGGAGACCACTGAGCTGTCCATGAATGTTTGCAAACCAGACCTCTGCGTGCTGGTGCTTGCAGTCACAGCAGTTCCATTAGCTCAAGTGTGCCAGCTACCATGTGTTGTGAGATACAGGCTCTGTACCTGTCTAATTTCTATATTTAAGGGTAAAGCAACTTCTCAGCTCCTGATAAATGGCCTTTTGGCTGAGCCTGGGGCTGTTTGTTTCTCCCTGTCCCAGTGTCATCCTCCTGCTGCTCTGAACTTAGATATCTGGGATGACTGTCAGCTGGCTCCAGAAAGGGACAGTGTGAGGGTGGTTATAACTGCTTTTCTGGTTTGCCTCCTACATACTCTTTGGCCAGAAGTGAGAGAGTCTGAGCCAATAACTAAAAATACAGTCTCATCGCCTTGGATAAAGGTAAGTTTGCCAGCAGGAGCTTCTCTGCAGGAATCTCTGCATCCGTTCTAGCACACAATTGTGTGCGATGTGAGGGGAAGTTGGTGTCCCACTGTTCCCATCTCCTGCCAAGGTGCCTTTGTCTTGGCCCATGCTGAGGCATGGCTGGTTGCAGCTGGAGATGTAGGCTCTTCTCCCAGGCAGGTCTCCATCTCACCAGGGGCACTACTACAGAATGAATAAATAAGAGGAAAACCTTTTTGTGGTGGGCCCTGCAAAGGCATTCTGGTGGATGGCTGTATTGCTCAAGGCAGAAGAAGACAATACTCACAATAGGTTGGGACCCACTTTGCGTGGACAAATAGCATAGGTGGTTCATAGGTCTTATGGTGCTATGTGTGATGGTTGCCCTTAGTAAGTCTGAACTTGCTTGTAGTTTTGGGGAACCAGCATTCATTTAAAACAGGTTTGTTCAATGTTCACTGCAAATGTTCTTTGTCCCATGCTCACATCCCTTCATTTTCCTTCCAAGTCTGTCCTTAGTGTAAAAGGAGATGCCAAGGTGAATCCAGGCATTACATCCCAGGCATCCTGTTGCTTCAGACCCCGGTGTGTGTTTGACTTGGCTAATGTTTCTTTCTCAAGATCGATGAGTGCCCATCCTGTTTGCCTTTCTCTGAAGATAAAATAACCTCCCTGGGATTAGATTCCAGGTCTGGGCAGCGCAGCTGTGACAAAGGACAGGTGTGGGTCTGCAGGCAGGATGGGGTGCTGGGGCATCCCTGCTGTCCTGTGCACTCTGCTCTTGAGAGATGAACTATCTCCATGACCATTCCAATTAGATGGGGCCTCTGTTCCCCACACTGCTCAGCAGGCTCTGTGTGTTTGGGGAGAAAAATGAGAGGAGGGAATTGGAAGACATTATGGTCTGTGGGAAGTGTGGAGGAGAGAGTAATAGATGTGAGGAAAAGACAACAAAGTATTCCAAGAGTTGGGTTAAGAATGGACAAATTGATGGTATGCAACATGTCATCAATCCTGTGTTTCTGATCTTGGCTATGTGCTTGTTTCTCTTAATTCTCTTATTTCTCAGCCTTGGTTGGGTCTGGTCCCATGCATGTTGGGAAGGATCCTTCCTCTGGAAAGCAGAGGATCCCCATAGCTCTGCAGTGTCCCTTGAAAAGCCAAGCACAAACCCACGAGGGCTGCATAACTGGCAGAGTTACAGCCATGGAGCAACCAGCAGCAAACACAACTGTGAGCCAGAGCCTCCCATCCATCAGTAATTCAGGCTTTCTTTAAACACTGGTAAAGGCTCTGGATGGGCACAGTAGCTACAGCAACAGCCTTTGCTCAGCCCTCAAGAAGATCTGTGTTCAAGGGAACAGCAGAGAGAGGGGTGATGGTTTCCAAAGTGAAACTTAGATGGCAAAGCAAAGGTGGGTCATAGGTTGTAGGGCTGGAAAGAGACAGTGGTTTGGGTAAAATACAGGCTCTCCTGTTTTCTTGGGTACGTTAGCAATTCAAGACCCAGTTACAGGTGAGGGTATCGTTGTGCTAACGCTATTGCTAGTGCTAGGTGGGAACTGTTTTCTGCTGAAGACCTTATGCCTGCTTTACAGGATGGGCACAACAGATTTTATTCTTCCTTCTGGGCTATGAAGGACATAGTGAAATCTGGGGGTTAATCCTGGTGTTGTAAAGCCCTCCTCTAAAATACAGCCTGATGCAAACATGACTTTGCTCTTACACTCACCCTGGCTATGGCAAATACCAGCACCACTTGTTAAGGGCTAGGGAGCAATCCAGGGCCAAGCCTCTTTACCTGGGAAAGCACACATAACGCTGAGCACAAATCCCACATCGAAAGATGTTAGTGATATAGATGCAACTTGGTTTTTATGCACTGCTTTTGAGACTTTATGTTACAGCAGATATCCCTGTTGTGGTCTAACAGCAGCTACACTGTGAAGACAAAGGCTTCAAATAAAAGCCTGAAAAAAGTAAATTCCTGTGACCAGTTATGCTTGGGGAAGGCAAAGAAAGCAGAGAGTAACTGCAGAACTTAACCTGGGTTAACTAAACAGACTCTTAAACTCTGTTTCAACATAAGACTTCTAACATTACCTGTTTGGCATGTCATAGCCAGGGATAAGAGCCACCACATGGTACACAGTTAATCACTGAGCCAGCTGCCCCCAGATATGCTGGGACATAAAGCTTGTAAGGGAGAGCTCTTTCTCTGACATCACTCATGACACAAGGAGAGGAATGAATAAAGGATGGAGAATCTCAGATGACAGGGCATACACCAGCCACTAAATAGGGCTGAGGTGCAAATTCTTCTGCAGAGTGGCTTGTGCTATAAGGTCTCCTTCCCCCTCCCTGACTTTCTATGGAGGTGAAAAGAGCAGTGAACTTAGTCCTTCTTTTCTTTTAATTCTGCCCAAAACAGGTCCTACTGTCTTTTCAATGTATCAGTCTTTAGGGGGCACGTGGAACTAAACCAGGCATCTTCTCCCTATTCTTACTCTGTCATTGGCACACCGAAGGCAGATCAATTCAGGCTGTTACATCCTTCCTCCCACTGCTGTCTGATTTTTCTTGCCCTTATTGTTTGGAGAGTGAATTCTTTTTCTCTGCTGACACCAACACTGAGGAGCAGCTCTGGGGCTGGGCCGGCCCTGCCTGCTGTCCTCAATTTGTGTGCTCTTAGTTGAGTCCAGACTTGGGATTTTTGGTCTCTGCTTTTGACTTGGCTTTGGTCAAACTTCTGCCATGTCCCCCTTTCAGAAGTTCCTCCTGAAAACTAAATGTCTCTGAAAAGCTGCAGTGATTCCTCACATCTCCCTTTCCTGGCCTTCTCTGCAGGGACCTGAATGAAACACTGGAGGAAATAGAGGCTTCTTTTGGACCGCTTCATGGTTAAAGACACTTGACAGAGACTTGAGAGTGTTCTTTCCACAGCTCTGTGTCACTGACCTCCAGCAAACCATTTTATCTTCCCATTTCCTATCTGTGAACATGATAGAAATGTTCCCTTTCTTTCTCCCTTTGTCTGTCTTATCTATTTATATTTTAAGGTCTTTGGGGCAAGGACTGTCTCTTGACTGTACAAAGGCTGACAGACAAAGGCATTGACCTTATTTGGGATCTCTAAGTGTTAATGTGATAACAGTACCAGAACAGTGGATGAGTGCAAAATAGAAACACAGTCTATTTTGGAACAGAAAACAAAGTGTTTTCCCTTCCTTACAATAGCTTTTGGGATGCAATAGTAAAAGCATCAAATAGAAAGCACGTAGGACTATGTGGAAAAACTGCACGTTCTACAGAACACTCAAACTGATCTATCGAGATTGAGGTTATCTTCCTCAACTTCCCAGATTTGGTTTGGTTTGGTTCGGCTTTTCTTGGCATGGGTTTTTTAACTTAAAATTCAGCTCCTGAGAAGGGGAAGAGCTGGGACATAAGATTTTTGTAACTTGCCAAAGCTTTTAGGTTGCTTTGGGTTACTGAGGACTCTAGTAAGGACAGCTTTTCCACTGCAGAAAGCTTCCTGGAGTACCTGCTCCACAACTCCTTGCTTCAGCCAGTGCAACTTTGTGGGGCTGACACTGGAGAAATGGCTCAGACAATTTTCAACTGTATAAACATGTTTTGGTGCAGCTTTCTTTCCTGGAGGAGGTTTTCCTTCTGTTGCAATGCAGACGAAAGACTTGTAAATCTTGCTAGAATATGGTGTTCTTCCCCTTAAGAAGGGCAATGTTCTCTCATCTCTGTAGGTATTCTGCCTTTTCACAACACCAGGGGAAAAGTGTTAATATGCTGCTCATTAGGAATCTGAAATTCCTGCTAGCCTCTCCTGCATCCTAATCTAAACACATTTCATCTTTATCTGATGCAGAGATTTAAATGAAAATTAAAATGTTGGATTTAAAGGTGCAGGAAATCCTGCTTTCTCTCTTCAGCAGTAGATGTGCTTTTGACCTCCTAAGATGTGACTTTGTGTTAATTTAATACTAAATTCCCACTAGGTTAAGCACAATCTGAAGACACAATAGGAGAATGGCAGAGGAGGGGAATCCAAGCAGCACTTAATGTTGTCTTTACTTGTGTTTCATGCTGAAAGATCAGTTCAGGTAGTGAATTATTAATGCTGCAGTCTGGCACAATCATAGGCATGCAGCCTGCCAAAATGTAGGAAGTCCATTGTGAAGGCAGGATATTGGATCCCGTCGGTGCGAACAGGCGTGCTTCCATGTTTGAAAGTTCACAGTGGGAGAATTCAAATCAACCTCTGAGGTTGGCTGCAGATTAAACTCTTCCATTTTTAATTAGATGCTGCCCAAAGGACCTCATGTCAAGAGAAAAGTAACACTAAACCCATGGAAATATCCGTAATAATTGTCCTACAGATTCAGTCATTGTCGGTGGGGTAAAACATTAACATCCTTTTATCGTGCTTTAGCATTTG